>NW_026083139.1:0-63404 GCF_020184175.1 Aphis gossypii
ATTAAAAATCTCCTTAATGGTAATTTAATTTGACAATAAAATGTATTAATAAGTTTTTCTGGTTGGTATTATATAATATCATTTTATATTTAAGTTATTACTTATTATGCTTCCTTAATTATTATTAATATACCTATCACAATTATGTAGCAAACGTTAACGACTTACGTTCTCATGAATTTGATACTCATCTTTATCATTTAATGTTTTTTTCTCAAAATAAAAATATTATTAGCGATGGTAATGGAATATTGTTATATTTTTAAAAGAAATTTCCATTGACAACAAAATGAGAATACCTACTATAATGTAATACAGACATAGTTATATAGGTGTATACCATCGACCTTATGCGAGGAGGGTGGAAGAAGAATGTTATTTCATTATAAGAATAATGTTTGTATCAATTTTCGAAATCTATTCTATAGAAATGGTGTTTTCTTAAATTTTTTAAATTATTGTAAATAATGATATAGAACCATGGTTGAAGTATATTTTTATACTATATAATATGACTGGGCGTGACTTGGATTGAGTTGGATGCCTGGCATTTATAAATTGTACAAGGCCTCTTAAATGACTCAAATCAAAGCTAAATTTGACAGTGTCTGTTGGACTTTGGGGTCCGATGCAGAACTATGCGGGCCTCAAAAATATTTATTATTTTTTTTCTAACGGTATTATAATTTTATAAACTTAAAAGTCTTGTTACCGTTTTAAATTTGAATGTATAAGTTACAAGACACAAAATTAATAGCTGCTTAGTATAAACGATATTTTTTTATTATTGAACACGAAGATATAAAAATGACTTAGTAAGTATACCTACTATTACATTAAATTATTTTTATTATGTAAGTAATTAAAATTGTAAATAGGTGTCGAATCGTTATAGAAGCGATTTATCGATATAATATGTTGAACAAGATAATAACAATGAATTGAACTTTTCAGTGTTTGTCAATACATTGTGCTCACTGCCTCGTAGTAAATGAGTATGACGCGCGTTGCCTATTACCGATGCAACTTTTTGTAGGGTGTATCAAGATTATTTTCATAGTTCATCACAACATATTTAGTATTATAATTCCTATTAATAATTGAATTACGAATTCACGAAAACAAGATAATATCGTTATACTATTTATACTATATATGTTGTTTATCATAACTATATTTCGTACCGTAATCGAATTTTCTAAGTACTTGGTACTAATTAGGTTTTCTTATAATTAAATTATGAATATAAAATAATTTGAATATTCAACGAGCCAATACACCTATATTACCGTCTTCATGAACTGTTATCGATAACAACCCGTTTAAGAAAACCAGACGGCTGCCACATAAGTCTCGGATTACGTATTATTGGCACAATATTACTATGTGTGTATTAGATATAGTGAAATCCGTTACACATAATTTAAGGAACTAACAGAACTGAATGTTTGCATTGGGTAAAATGTTAAGATTAGTATATTCGTTATGATTTAGAGACCATACTATATACTTAGATACATACTTGGTATAAAATAGGCGACAAACAAAAATTTCACTTTAACACACAATTTATCCACAGCTCTTACTACTATTACAATAATAATTATTATGATTCACAATTTATGTATATACATAAAAATGCATTTATTTTCAATATATAACTTTAAAGAAAAATGCTACGTTAAAATGGTAAACGTAAATAGTAAGACGTTATATGTCCTATACTCTTACTACGTTTAAAATGATCTCAATGCTCCAACGATACCATTACTGACATCGTATAATTATAGTAAATTCCACAAAAACGTCCTAAACCACAATCACTCCAATCCTTTCATTGCCAACCTATCATCTACAAAACTACCTGACAATCCTCCCCATCACCTCAAACAAAAATGGCCACATGATTTTATCATTAAAAAATTAATTGAATTTATATTGGAAGTAGTGTCAATGGACGCTCCCTTCTCTCAAGCCGTCCAGCCTAGTTAAAAATAATTGTTAACACAATTAAGTTCTTATATTGTATTATTTTTTATGCAAATTGTAAATTTTTATCTACTTTAATAAAAAAAAAAAAAATATAACTTTATATACTTCCATAAAATATAATTAATAATTAATAAAAATGGATAAAAATTTTTTTTATATACTATACATTTACTATACTATATGTAATAAAAATTGTATAATAGTACCTAAAACGTATGCAAATGTTATATAAATATAATAAGTAGCAAAAGATAAAATATGCCAAAATAAATACTAAATTTAAATATTACTATTATTTTATTGTTTCAAGTAATTGAATTGATTATAAATATACATCTTAAACTAATTAAATTTATAAAAAAAAAATAATTTCTTAATAAATAATAAAAAATATTACATTATTAAATATTTAACTTAAAAAAAAATGGGGAATGATTCTTCAAGAAAGCTAATCCTCGTTTGTCATTTAGGTTATGAATTCACAATAATATACTTTAATATTATTGGGACCTATTCAAATTTTGACTTTAGAGCTTTTGACTACTTTTACCAAAATTCAAATTTTAACACTATTGTATGGAAAATGCTTTTACAATTAATATTCTACAAAACTATCAAGTAGTTGTAAGGTTATTCGTTCTAGAATGTCAAAAAATTAACAAAATTTATTGAATTCGAGTCTACAGATTATTTTGCTGATTACTAATTACTAGGTAATAACTCGTAACTTATTTTATATAATTGAAAAATTTTAAATTTATAAGTGAGACAAAATTAAGTTTTAATTTTATGTAATAAAAATTAATAATTTATTCATTGTCAATAATAATTAAAATAATAAACAAATCAAAATATATTTGACTATTTGAGGTATTGTTGATTATATTACTTTATCTTGATTTTTTATTCAGAACGTGTATTCAGCATAGCCGAAAGAACGTTATAGCATGTGATTATTACCTAGAATTAAAAATTATTTTTGATTTATTCCTATTTGTGTTATTTTATGATAATATACATTATACATATTATATACACATAAAAATGAATATTACGCTATTATACAATTGTAGATTGATAATTTTTTTCGGTGTTATTTTAATCATCAATTTATTAGCATTATTCAACTGCATTGATATCAACAACATTTTTCTTGATCTTAAATTCATCGCAGTCCAATTACAACTATACATCCCCAAGTGAACCGATTCTATCTGTAAAAAAAAAAAATTAATAAACCAACTAAATTAGGTTTTAGCATTTAATAAAATTAACGTTACTTTATTATTAATGCGTTCCATTAAATAGCAAAGGAAAAATAAAACAACAAACATGTATCCAAATGCTGATATCAACTTCATTACACTAAGAATTGGTATAGATTCTGATGACGTAAAAATCTATACATAAAGGATAATCTATATCTGTTATCACTTATAAGTATTAATATATCAGATTTATACATAGATAAACACAAAAGTGGATTTAGGCACCAAGGGAGTGGTAAATCACTAAATAAAAATCTACCCCTAGTTATACATTATCATTTGATCTATAAATTTGTATTACCACAACAGATGCATATGTTAATATTATGATAGATCCTGAATTTATTGTAACAGTTGATAAGATAATAAACTTATACGTGGAATAAAATAATTTTAACTTCCTGGAAAATAAAATAAATATTTAAATTTATTAATACATTAATTATAAGTTAATTTAAACCAAGTTTTCGTGGTATACAATAAATAAAAACTAAAAGTCTAAAATTAAATGTCACTTAACTATAAATCTCTACTGTGCTAAAACTATTGAACAATAATAGGTATACTAACGCAAAATGTTTTTGTTGATCCTTCATAATCGATACTAAATCATAAATACAGTCATTACAATAATTTTTGTTTTCTGAAAATATACAATTTAAATGCATTATTACTATTCAAAGTATTGTTATTTTTATTCACCTTGTGAAAAACTCAAATAAGTCATTCGGGTTAAAAGGTGACTAATAAAATTCTTTTCATATTATCGACTTACTATTATTATTTTCGGAAACCAGTTCAGTGTTGACATTTTCGTAAGCTCTTTTTATCATCTCATAATGAGCGATCATAACATAGCAGACTGAAATAAAGAAGACATCGACCACTACGTATATGTATAACATATACATTGCGATAAATGATTCCATAATATAAAATATAACATAATTATTATTATAATAATTTATGGTCACTGGGAACGGAAAGTTGAAAATGTTTTCAAACCGTTGATTTAATTTGTTTACGTCTTCTTTTTGTAACAACTGTAGCAGTAGAGGAAACATGATCCATTCCAAGGCAATCACAATTCCAAAGCCACTTATAAAATTTGTAATTTTTATTGATTGATTTCGATGTGTATGGAGAATTCCAATATGTGTTTTACACTGTGAACTCGTCAAAAAATTCATATGAGAGACCCGGAGTAAATCCCAAATGCTATTTGCTTTATATAAAAATATGATTATTTTTAGTAAACTTGAATAATAAAGTAAGCCACAAAACATTAGCTGTATTTGATTAACGATATTGAGTATATCTTCCTTCTCAGTAAAATAACCTAACAATCCATAAATTACTATACAACCAATAACACAATTTATAATATACCAAGCTAGATGGTAAACATTTAAATTACAAATTTTTTTGATATTTGGATCAAATAGGTGAAAAAATCGAATGAACTTAAATAATTTCAAGTTGATGGAAACTTCGTTGGATTCCAATATGCTTTTATCAAACGTCATGTTCTTACAGATTCGATCTAAAAATTAAAATTAACATTCTGTAGTTTGTATTAATTTTTACACTACTTATAAAATAAATTTTATGAAGCACTTTAAAATAAAATTTGTATTAGAAATTATTTCTTCGTATTTTTAAATACTCTACTAAGTTAACAAACTACATCATACACTTTATATTAAGTTATATTGTTGTTATGTATACTATGTGGAAAGCACAACATCTTGTATTAAACACTTTAATTTTTGAGAATATATCTTTCACTGTTTTAGATTCTGAACGAAGTGATGAATGTATTGATTTTACAATGATGTGTGTTTTTTTTTTTTTATTTTTTTTTTATTTTTGTGTCTGTCACCACGTTTTGGAGCAGTAAAAGTGCTCCGATTTTAAAAAGTGGACCCTGTTTCGGATAGGAAAGTGAATGTAGTTTGTACTTTGGCGGGTCAAAAGTAAAAAATTTCCAATAGTTTTCAAAAGCGCCGGGAAAAACCAAAAAAAAATGACGGAAAAACGGGAATTTTTACGCAAAACCAGTTTTCGACCAAATCGATTTTTTTTTATGGTTGTAATTCAAAAACTAATCACTGAAAATACTTGAAATTTTCACCAAATGTTAATGTCAGTGGTATCCGTATATAGTTAAATTTTCAAAAAATTTTGACTTTTTTTGAGTTATTTATAGACCACTGAAATTTTCGATTTTTTTGAGAAATTTTTTTTAAAGTGTCGATAAAAAATTTTTGGATGACCAAAAAGTTTTGAACATTTAATACAAGGTTCCTTATGAGTTGTTTTTAATGTAGTTAAAAAAAATTAAAAATCGTTAGTCACAATTTTTTTTTATAAGCGTTTATAGTTCAAATTTTTACGAAATCTGTCGAAAACGCGAAAATTTGCAAGTAATTTTGAAGTTGAAAAATCATAAAATTTTTTTCTTTTATAACTAAGTTTTGAAAATTTGGTACAAGGTTCTCCATACATTTTTCTTCAATAATCTGTAAAAAAAACTCTACCGGATTCAGACAAAAAATTTTTATGAGTGTTTGAAATTTAAATTTTTACAAAAACCGCGTTAAATAACAGTTTAGCCTCAAACGATTTTTGATATTTGTTATTATTCAAAAAGTATAAGTCGTAGATACTTGAAAATTTTACCAGTTATTAAGATTCGCGTTTTCTTTACGTGATTTAAATTTCAAAATATTTTGACTTTTTTTGAGCTATTTATAGACAACTGAAATTTTCAATTTTTCTGAAAAAATATTTTTGAAGTGTCGATAAAATTTTTTTGGCCCTATCAAAATACTTGAAAATTTAATACAAAGTTCCTCATATGTTATTCTTATAGTGATTAAAAAATTATAAGAATACATAGGCACAATTTTTTTTTATTAGCATTTGAAGTTCAAATTTTGACGAAAATTCGTCAAAATTATGAATATTTGCAAATTATTTTGTAGGTATAATTCATAAAAATGTTTGTATAGGTAGCTAAGAGTTGAAAATTTAATACAAGATTTTTCATAAGTTTAGCTTACAATAATTATAAAAGAACTTAAATTTTGGTGTATTCAGGCCATTAAAACATAAACCACCTTTTTCACCAACAACTGGAAATTATATCCTAGGCTGACAAATCATCTTCGTTCAGAATCGTTTTTCGTATACAATGATAACTATCATTGGATTCAAATTTAACACTCCTATAATATATAATAATGATCCATACGGCACTTAATGTACAGCAGAGCGGTACTCACTTGCCCGCTTTTTTTTTAGTTGATACTATGAGTTGACATACAATTTAAGACTCTGATTTTTAAAGATTAGATGTAATTAGTAGTATATGTATATACATAATTAAGTAGATTAGTTTTAATGTATAACAGCAGCGTATTTTACGTATTTACTCACTTTTTGCCAGAATCCGTTGCTTTGGTGATTATCTATTTAAAAATACATCCGTTTATTGAAATCCCCAATGTAATATATACCAGTAATAAAATCAATGTTGTTATTTTGTTAAAAAATAATATAAACGTACGTGTACTTTATTTACAAAAAGATTTTTAAAATATAATATTATATTAAATGTTTGAAACGTGCATATTATGATATTTTCAATAAATATATTTAACTTAAGAACATGATTTAATGAAGATTATTCAACGACCGTCGATAATATTATCTGGAATAGTTCATTGTTCAATATGCGTACTTAATACTGAAACTAAAATGTATTTTGAAATATTTAACACTAACTATTAATAGTTTGTTAAAGGAAATTAATAAATTATTAACGTTACGAAGTTCGCGAAAGAATAAATGCTGTACCTACCTATTGTATAAATATTTCGTATGTTAATCATTAAAACTTTAATGACTAGTAATAAGAATTAAAATATCAATATAAATAGCTTGTGCGTGTTTGTTGTGAAAACAATGATGAGAAAATTGAACAGTTGTCATCAGTTTAATGGAATATATAGGTATTTAATGCAAAAAAAAAAAAATAATAATAATAACATAATACCTAATATAATAATAATTAATTAGAAATTTTCTATGACTTACGTGATAGTGTTATTCGTTCTTTGAATATCAATAAGCTAAAAATATAATATTTGACATAACACATAAGTCTATTATAATTATATGTCTATAGTAGAATATATTATAACACACTTTTTACTTTTTAGGAGTCCATATGAAATCATTAGAATTAGCCTAAAATTAAAAAAATATTGTAACACTAAATTAAGTTACCTATACTTTTTCACATATATGATATACCTTTCTATATAATTATTATTATTGTGTGTTTCAAAATTGTATAGTTGATATATACCAATTGCGTATAATATCGTATAATATGTGTATCATATTTTATTTGTATCTATTGACGTTTATAGCCTACTTATAGGTAAGAAACATTGTTACAAGCGACAATTTTATGCATAGGTATAAAGTGAGTAGCAACTGCAGAGGATTAAAACGCTGTGATATTATCGTCATATTAAATAATAAACTGAGATAATATATGAAAAAAATCATAACAATTTAAAATTAATTTTAAATTTTAAACACAGTTAGCCTGTCCTGACAATATTACATTCCCGTCCTCGCGCCGTTCGACAACTATTGGATTATTCATCAAAAGCTTTTACAATAATCTGGGGTTAGTACTGCAGAGCAGATCATTGTTTTGGTACCGGTTATATGTATGATTCGCTGTTAGACAGGAATTCTCTCCAGCGATTTTATGTCCTGCGATCACAGGCTACTATAAGGTTAATTCGCGATATTGAACACTACAGTTACAATTAAATTAAATTTTAATCATATTACTAATCGTGCATTATTTCAGCAGAGCACAAGTCAATTGGAACATTTAAAAAGTAAGGGGTGCAACCGAACGCCCCGACTACCCCCTCTCAAATTGACGCCACTGCTAAGCGATCGACGACGTCTCAACCCTATCGATTGAAACTGAGTTGGTCGACCGAGTAGAAATAACGGAACAACTAATCGTTGACAATCATTATGAATTATGATACAGACGACGTACTACGTAGAGGATGCGTCAGCGAAGGTCTGAGTGTGTAGAAGGCGACCCGGCAAGCGAGCTAGACCCGTACGCAGTAGAAACAACATCGAAACCACGCAGAAGACGAATAAGCGTTATAGGTATAAATATAGAAATAAAAATACTGAAAACAAAGAAACAATGCAAACATTTAAACCGAACGATAAATAATGTAGAGTTAACTACCATCATGGCGTCATCCATTTATATATAAAACAAACTATATGCACACATAAAACATAATGCGTCATAATACATATGTATACAATGATTCTTCAAGAAGTCATATTCTCGTTCGTCATTTAGTAATGAATTCACAATATACTATGATATAAGTACTCAATTAATGATTTTGATCACTTTCATGAAAATTCTTATTTTAACTCTATTATATAGAAAATGCTTTTACAATTAATATTTTATAAAAATATCAAGTATATACAATAATAGGTTATTCTGAAATAACCTAACCGTTCTAAATAATTAACAATATTGGTTTTGATAAAAATTGGTTGCATTTCAGTGATACGGATTTTTTTTTGTATTTCCAGATTACTGAGAAATCTTAGAAAAGTAATGGTAATATTCATATTGTGTAATCAAAATACCTATTAGATTTTACTTTCTATCAATAACGCGGACTTAAATGTTGAAAGTTTAAGTATTTTTAATGATCTAAAAGATAGTACTAGATATAAAAACATTTAAATGTCGTTATTACAAACTCTAATCCTTCAGTTCATATTTAAATAATGTCTATGAGTATTACTATTAATACAAATTTCAAAGTAACAAGTAACACTATACAAAATAAAATAGAATATTTATAAAAATTAGTATGGTGATAAATAATAAGTGTCTTGTCTTAGTGATTATAGTTATAAGTTCATAACTTATAACTTATTTTATATGCATGATGAGTGAGATTGAAACTAAAGTAGATATAAAATGTTACATTATCAATAAATCAAATTATGGTCGAAAAGTTCTACTGATACTACTAATACTTCATATTCTTTTTTAGTTGGAACGTACTTTCAACATAGTTGAGAGAACATTATAGCATGTGATTATTACCTGAAATTAAGAATTAATTGTTTTTAATTTATTAAAATTTGTATTATTATATGATAAAAAAATAGATATATATAAATTTTAATATTACGCTATTGTAAAATTGTAGGTTGATAATTTTTTTCGGTGTTATTTTAATCATCAATTTATTAGCATTATTCAACTGCATTGATAACAACAACATTTTTTTTGATCTTAAATTCATCGCAGTCCAATTACAACTATACATCCCAAAGTGGACAGATTCCATCTGTTAAAATATAATGCATAAATAAATCAACTAGGTATAAAAGGTTTTAGCATTTAATGAAATTAACGTTACTGTAGACATGAAGACTACGGATTTTCTTCGTGGATATTTGGACTGTATTTTAAATTTAATTCGTAACAACATTGCGTGATCGGCGGACGGTAACAACAACCATATTATATCATTTCAGACTACAGACTAACAATAATACAATATAAATCATTAAAATCGCCAAGATCGACGATATCTTATCTTAATTCTAATGGTACTGATAAGTGATCATCATTTGACCCAACGGAGCACAATAATATACATAGAAACACTACAGTTACTTTATTATTAATGCGATCTATTAAATAGCAAAGGAAAAATAAAACAATAAACACGTATCCAAATGCTGATATCAACTTGATTACACTTAGAATTGATATAGTTTCTGATGACATAAAAATCTTTATACAAACAGAATAATCTGTTATCAGTATTAATATATAATATTTATAGATACAAAAAGGGGTGGATTTTTATAACCGAGGAAGAAGTAGAACACTTTAACAGTCAAATTTATTAAACATCATACCATCTAATTTAACCCAAGGTCAGTGTTGAAACTAATTTTTATTCGGTTAGAAAATTATAATATTTATATTGGTTTTGTGTTTGATAAACATGTAAAATAAAAATCCACCTTTGGTTATAAATAATCATTTGATTTATAAAATTTTGTATTACCACAACGGATGCATATGTTAAAATTATGATGGATCCCGAATTTATTATAACAGTTGATAAGATAATAAACTTATACGTGGAATAAAATAATTTTAACTTCCTGAAAAATAAAATAAATATTTAAATTTATTAAAACATTTATAATTAGTAAATTTAAACTTGGTTTTCATGGCATATAACAAATAAAAACAAAAGGTCTAAAATAAATGTCTCATGACCGAATCTAAAACTATAGAACAATGAGTACGAACACGAAATGTTTTTGTTGATCCATCATAATCGATACTAAATCACCAATACAGCCATTGCAATAATTTTTGTTTTCTGAAAATATACAATTTAAAATTTAAATGCATTATTATTATTCAAATGATTGTTATTTTTATTCATCGTGTGAAAAACTCAAACAAGTCATTCGGGTTAAAAGGTGACTAATAAAATTGTTTTCATATTATCGACTTACTATTATTATTTTCGGAAATCAATTCTGTGTTGATATTTCCATAAGCGTTTTTTATCATCTCATAATGAGCAATCATAACATAGCAGACTGAAATAAAGAAGACATCAACCGCTACATATATGCAAGGCTGGGCATTAACGAGTTAATAAGTTAAAGTTAAGTTAAAAAGTTAAGTTACTTTTAACTAAGTTAATTAACGAGTTACTTTTTTTTTAGAAGTAACTTCTAACTTAACGAGTTACATTTTTTCCGAAGTTATTCAGTAATTAGCGAGTTAATTAATTTTATTGGTACGGTAAGTTAATTTTTTCCTAAACCACAGATTTAAAAGAAATTCAATTTTGTACAAATTAATTTTTAAAAAAAAAAATCTGAAATTTTAAATATATTAATTAATAATTATTAGACAATAATTATAAAAATAATTATCATATGACATAATATTGCATATTCACAGAAAATATTATATAACTATAAAGTTAATTATAAACGAAAATTTTATAGGGGTAACCTCTTCATAATATGTTATTTGTTAGCTTAAAAAAGGTAGGCAGGTATAATTATTAATTTTATACTAAAAAAAAAAGTAACTTATTTTTAACTAAGTTAAGTTACTTTTATTTTCTAATTAACTTGTAACTTTTGCAAGTTAAAAAAAATAGAAGTAACTTTTAACTTTAAACTTAACTTACTTTTTTTATATTAACTTAACTTAACGAGTTAAAAAAAATAGTTAACTTGCCCAGCCTTGCATATATGTATAACAAATACATTGCGATAAATGACTCCATAATATAAAATATAACATAATTATTATTATAGTAATTTATGGTCACCGGGAACCGAAAGTTGAAAATGTTTTCAAAACGTTGATTTGATTTGTTTGCGTCTTCTTTTTGTAACAACTGTAGCAGTAGAGGATACATGATCCATTCCAAGGTAGTCACAACTCCAATAGTACTTATAATATTTGTAATTTTTATTGATTTATTGCGATATTTATGGAGAATATCAATATGTGTTTTACACTGTGTACTCGTCAAAAAATTTATCTTTGAGACGAGGAGTAAATCCCAAATATTATTTGCCTTGTATAAAAATGTAATTATTTTAAGTAAACTTGAATAATAAATTAAGATACAAAACATTAACTGTATCTGATTAATGATATTAAATACATCTTCCATCTCAGTAAAATAACCTAACAACCCATAAATTACTATACAACCAATAACACAATTTATGATGTGAAAAGCTAGATGATAAACATTGATATTACAAATTTTTCTGATATTTGGATCAAATATGTGAAAAAATCGAATGAACTTAAATAATTTCAAATTGATGGACACTTCGTTGGGTTCCAATAAACTTTTATCAAACGTCATGTTTTTTTAGATTCGATCTAAAAATAAAAAATAAAAACTCTGTAGTTAGGTTATAAAATAAATTTGATAAAATACTTTGAATAAAATTGTTATTAAAAATTATATGATTATTGAAATACCTTATGAAATTAACTAACTATAGTATACTACGTCATATAGGTACTTGATATTACAATGTTATACATTGTATTATTGACTATTGTGATTTTTGATTAGTGAAAATCATAACTTCTTATTCTAAATACCACTGTGAAGATGGCCCTCATATCTATTAAGTTTTTCATAGTCCTATTTAACTTTACAAGTAATTCGCAAGTCCAATCTCATAATTTACAAGTCAATAACAAAGAAGTGATTAGGGGTGGAAATGTGGAATTGAGAAATTACTAACTTCACGCTGCCCTTACTTGTTGGTCGAAATTTTCGTAGGTAGTGTCAAAACACTCGTTATAACTATACTATAAGTAAGAATCAGTATGTAAGTCAAGAGGGGGGAGTGCGCTTCGACTTTTTAAAGTTTTACATCAGCTTTTAGGTATACCTATTGTCCAGTTTCATTGATGCCAATGATTGTGGTGAAAACTAAATGCAAAATAATTTTAAATCAAATAGGTACATTAATAATTGTATTCTATAGTTGTTATCGATAAATAGTTATTTTATACTCAGAATAGCATGTACCTATACATATTATAAAACAATGAGAACTATACTTTTAAAATCAAACTTAACACTTATTATCTTATTTTTAAATTATTTAATACACAAAGTGAAATTTATTTACAATTTTGAGCTGTTTAAAGAACACTTTATAATATTTTAGGAATCAAATAAATAAATTGAACTTTAATTTTACTAAATCATATTATAATAATAATGTTTATATTTGCTCACTTCTTTGTAAAACATAGATATTATGTTAATGGTGTATCCTAAAAATGATCCAATATTCTATATAACACTAATAACTAATAAGTAATAAATATTTACAATAATATATTATGTGTAATGTGTATTATGTACTTACATAACTTTTTACACTCTTAACGGCGTTGAATGTAGTTTCCATCATATTTGAGTTACACTTTTTTTAGTGGTTCACTAAATTATAAAGCTGTAACGAGTGGTACACTAATAGTAACTTTATTATTTAATTTGTCTATTCCTAAGCCAAATTCCGATTAAATTTTTTCTATTGAACTGTAAGTATCACTGAGCATATTTTACCTTAAATCCGACAAGTAAGAACTGGTGTTAAAACTTTGAAAATTCATAGGGTGGGGGTTTTAACTAACAAATTCTTACAATTATAACAAATGTTTTGATACTAATTACGAAAATGTTGGACAGCTAATAAAGGTTGCATGACGTTATCTTTCTTCGGTTCCACTCATAATAACTCAATTGTCATTGACTTGCAAATATACATATAAAATTATGACATTATGAAAAACTCACGACGGTGTTTAAACACTTTAATTTTTGATACATTTTTCTCCCTTCTAAGAATAACTAGTATAATTATTATCATTTAACATACAATTTGGTACGTTGATTTTAAAAGAGTAGTTCCAAATTTTATTAAGACACAATAGCATATTATACTTACTTTATTTACCCGGATCCGTTCTGGCAGTTATTACCTATAATTACAAATAAATTGGTTTACTGTAAGATGTAAGCCTCCATAATTATTACATAGCATGTATATTTATACTATAGTATACCAGTATACGTACCTAATATTATAATTTATAATCAATGTTATTTACTATTATATATTTATTAAAATAATATAAACGTACCTTACTTACTATTTTACTAAATTATTTCTTATAGTCTATAGAGGATAATATTATATTCAATGCTTGTAAACTTAAATTTAACGATATTTTTAGAACAATAGAACTTGATTTAATAAGAAAGATTATAATCAATAATTATCTGGAATTGCTGATTGGTACCATGTTTATTGTTCAGTATCCATATAAATACTAAAAAATATACTTTGAAGTATCTAACTTTAACTATCAGTAGATCAGGTGTAGGTAGGTATAAAAAAAAATTTATTCAAAAGTGTTGGGTATATTGTATAATTATTTCATAAAATAATGATTAAAACTTCAAATTCAATCAATAAGGATTAAAATATGTATAGCTAGTGCGTGTTTATCGTGAAAATAGTGATGAGAAAATTGAACAGTTGTTAACACATTAATCCAGTACAGGTGTATTATCAGAATAGATATTATATTATGCGTTAACGGAGGCAGCTCATAAAAAAAAGGTCATAATCGAATCTTCACACATTTATTTTACACGCACGATAGATATTATGAAGATATCGACAGCGAGTCTTGGAGAATTACATTTATTATACACCTAAAGTAAAACTAGTAAAAACCGCTTATTATGAACACAGATTTAAAACATTGAAAATCAATCGGATTATTGAAACAATATAAACTATAACTATAAAATACTATACTGCAATACTACCATTTATGATTTGTCTTATACATAATATAAACACATATTTTTTAACGCTTCAACCGTATCTGGTGTGACTTGCAGATTATGTTTTTTTGAGGAGAGGCTTAAGCGCCTTAAGCCCCCAAGTCCCCCCCCCCAATATCCGCCAATGAGTTTACTACATAATATTTTTATCTTTACAGTTTACTGTATTGTTATATGTACCTATCGATACCGAATTCCACTCGTCCAATTCGTTTCGTTTATGTTTACTGTTCTGTATCGTAAGTACCTACAGTGCCTACTAAACTTTTTACTGTTGTACTTTTAAGTTCAGCTTCAGTATGTGCGTACGCAAGGAGGGTGATAGATGTTTCGGTATTGAGCGATATTATTATTACGAATTACGAAAACATGATCACTGTATGCAAAAAAACAGCTAGACATCGATAGATACATGTATTAAACAACAAATAAAATAGGTAATTCATTTTTTTTTTTTTAGTAGATTTATTTTGATTCATTGTACATTTTTTCCGTTGTAAATACAACCAATCGGATAAATTATTTAGCGGCTTCTATAGTTGTAAAATAATCGTAATATTGTCGGGTAGAGCGCACCATTGTACGTGTTAATTGTGTTTAAAAAACATACCGACCTGCGAAGAACATCTGTCAACAGTTATTTATTTAACCTTATATTTAACCTTCTTAAAAATTCAACTCGCATCCAAAGTATCCAACAAACTACGCGGCATAGTACCATCCGCGGTATGTAAGCGCTGGTCGTACTCCTTGAGAGAGTGGTCTGTTGACACACGCGTAGCCAGTTTACGACGTTACACCTAAAACACATCTGTACTATTTTCATTAAGTGATCGGAGCAGGCGCCGGCACTCGATGGTAGCCAACTGCCCGCGGTTCTAAAAATTACGTGTCAGGTATGTATTGATGGCCATACCTCACCAGAACCCTTAGGATCCGATGTTCCATGTAAGCGGAAGACACCCTTTTTGAAAACGTTCAACACTGGCCAAGCTCTATATGGCCTACTGGTCCGATCGCGACACGCCGAACCGTCCAACAAACGACACACTGGGCCCGGTCGGTCGGCAAGTCTCGTCGCGGTAGCCGTCAGGTCTTCCAACCGATTGGATCCGCGACGGCCACCCGACTACGAGACTCGAATCGTAGGGCCTCTGTCAGTCCGCAGGACGACGGCCGACCGCCGAACGCGACCGTACCTCCAACCGTCGTCGCCGTTTAGAGACATCTATCGGCCGACATTTGCACTGTCTCACGTTGCCGCCGACGAGACCACAGTCGTACTGGTTGTACGTCGGTGTCAGAGAGAGCACTGCGGGCCTGTCGTCAGTCTTCGTTACACCTTCCCAACGAGCGGACGTTACAATAATAATAATTGATGTAACTGATTGCTGTAGAAAAAAACCGAAAACCGCACACGATTTCAGTTCGTTTCTAAAACCGTGTCATTAGAGAAACATCCTTTCAAATAAAATAAGAATACTATGAATTACTATTTACGTAGATGTAGCGCTAATACAGTCCATATACAAGTTTATTATATTATTATATGCACATAACAGACTTGGGTAGTATATTCCGAATACAGAATTCTGAATACTTTTTTAACGTCCAATCACATTTAAAAAATAATTTCATTAATTTTTTTGTCATTGAAGCTTTTGCACTTGTGTATAATTATAAATAAAACGAGTTTATTATAATATTCATTTATAAACAATGAATTGAAAAAAATATATTTTCGTCATTGAAATCTATAAATCTACTAAAAAAGAGTATTTGACAAATATTTGGAATACTTTTTGTGAAGTATTTGGGTTATGTATTCAAAATACTTTAAAAAATATTTTACCTAAGTCTGGTATGTAATATAATAAAATACAAGTTACAACTAAGATATTATTCCAAAATGACTGCTGCGGGTGCCCGTTCAACTCATCACGAAAATATCGATTTAAAATGGACGATCGATCGAAGACGGCTTAAAATGTACTTGTACAGTCGTGTTACTCGTGTAGGTGTAGAATGTAGATGTATACTCGTGTCCTATGTATTATTAATTATTAGTTATTACCTACCTATATTATATTATAATATCATGTATATTGTATACACACACGTTCACGTTATAGGTCCTGCGTGTCGTTATTTAAACTATAGACACAACGAAATAATAAAATTATAATATACCTACACGAGGATGTAGGTAGTATAAATAATATTCAAAAACAAATACTACTTATACCAACGAAATAGATAACTCCGATCAGTAGATATTAGGTATAATAGGTATTAGGTATATTATACTTTACACCCCATATAATATTATTCAGATTATAGTCGTTGTCTAAACTAAATCAATTTATCACACTCTTAAACTTATTGTTTACACTTACATATTACGCTAGAGGTTTCCAACTAGGGTGCCACAAAAATTATTTGAAATATATATTTTTTTTAAAAAACTGTTTCGACTGTTCGACCACGAATAAGAGATTTATGTAAAAAAAAAACAAGCCCTAGCGTCACATTAGTTCCATACGTTACCTAATGTCTAATTAATTTTGAATTTTGATAACCAAATGATATTAATTATTATGTATAATAATAATTAAATATAAAAATGTGTAATTAATGTTCAATGTAAAAATTTGTTTTATAAAATAAAATAATATGATTATAATGTATATACTTACAATATTTGCTTATATTTAGGCACTTTTTTAAATTTTGTCTTTTGTTATTTTAGCACTGTGCGGCGCGCGCAATCGTATACCTTAAAAGGTAAAACGCGTGCAATCGTACCTACTCCGCCGAAATAATCACCAATATTTTTATAGGTGGGTATGTTGTTTTTTTAGTTTTTTATGCCTTACTTGAGTCGATTAGTCGAAACTGCCTAGTTCTTCTATGACTAGTTGACTTATAAATTATAAATATTTAATGTTTAATTTATTTTCGTGAAAAAATAATCATGAGCAATAATGTCCGAGTAGTTTCATGTACTATGCGCAGAATTATTCAGATGCTTCATACCCTCATTTTAATGAATGGCGGACAATTTCCCCCGGACATTTTTCCCCCGACTGTTTTTGGCGTAGTAGGACATTTTCCCCCAACATATTTTCGATGCTGACATTTTCCCCCCCATTTTTTTTTAAGTTTATTATTTAATATTTAATAAGAAATTATTTTTTTCCAGTAAAATATAATTTTTTTTTTTTTATAAATATAATCAATTATACTATAATTACCTATTATAGTAGATGTATATTTTTGATCAATTCAACTACTTGAAACAATAAAATAATAGTAATATTATATTTAAAAGATTGTCTAAATAAAAAAGTAATAGTACTAGCATACTGTATTATTCGCTAGTATCTAAAATTAATAAACTATTAAAAATTAAAACAGGTACGAAAAAAAAAAATAAATAAATAAATAAATATGAAAGACGATTACAAAATATGTGCTTAGATATAAAAAAAAAGTGTCAGAAATTAAATGTTTTTTACAAAATATATCATTTTTATGTCGAAATTTTTAGACTATATTTCATAAATATTTTTAACCTTTTATAGGTTATATAATTTTTTTACGTTTTATTATACAATTTTTATTATATTTATGAAAAAAAAAATGAAATTTTTGAACTATTTTACTTACCTATATACTTACATTTTTTTTATGTTTTAATTATATTTTTAGAAAAAAAAAATGTAATTTATAGTACAAATATATAAAGTTAATTGTAGTATAATTGATTATATTTATGAAAAAAAATAATTTCTTACTAAATAATAAATAATATTAAATTATTAAATAATAAACTTAAAAAAAAAATGGGGGGAAAATGTCCTACTAGGTATGCCAAAAACAGCCGGGTGGAAAATGTCCGGGGGGGAAATTGTCCGGTTACCCATTTGAATCTAATAAGTAGGTAATAACATTTTTATCAACAGCATCATAAACCGTGAAAGGTAATATACTTTAGATTATTGTATATATTACACTATAATTTATTAAAATATTTTCATTATTATCTGATAAATTTATTATTGCAGAATACCAGAATACATATTAATTAAGTTTCATTTAAATTTTGTATTTCTGTACTATTATGACGGTTAACTATCGTCATACAGTTATATAGTCAGCCATTAGTTACTGGATTACTGCTATATTATCTATTTTGAAAATGCAGTAATCCCTCGTTATCCGCTATTGAGTGGGCTATAAAGTTGTATAACATTTTATCGTTATTATACGAATACTACAGAGTGCAGATAATTTATTTTAGAAAATTGTAAATAATTGTTGTTGTATCGTTCGATATACATATAACTATGTTTATACTGTATGCCAGTGGTTGTCAACCTTTTTGGGTCCACGGCTCCTTTTGATTTTGAAATAAAATATACGGCTCCCATACGAACATTTAAAATAAACAAATTTACATAGCGGTGTGCGTTTTACAACTGATAGATTATATTAGAGGCAAATCATTAAGTACCTACCTAATTGTAAATAGTAATCGAAATATGCTATTACTCGATATCGCAAACACGGTTATCGACGGTTATCTCACACATGCAAAATGTAATATGTATTGGTGCGCCAAAATTTTATTTTTAGTTTCTATTGCGAACGCGGCTCCCTTGATAATAACCGGCGACGCCCCTGGGAGCCGCGACGCACAGGTTGAAAACCCCTGCTGTATGCACTATGCACAGATAAGCATTACATTATGACAATTTATGACTTACCTATTTTATTTTCTTATATCGTCAAGTTGTTCAGTGGTCTGTTGATAGGTTGTATATAGTAATACTATTTAAAAAAAAAAGGTCAAAAAGGTCGTATTTGGGGTACGACACCCAAATCATAGAATACTAGTATAGAAGTATTCTATGCCCAAGATAGGTAGGTATGTAACTTAGTCCGTGCTATAATTTAATAATCGTAAAGCCGGTTGTTTAATTGTAAGTGGATAAGTAGTGATATCATGGAACTGGATTTATAAATAAATAATAATAATAATAATTTTTATATTTTACTGCGTAGTATATATTTTGTATTTTACAAATAATTTTATACGTAGTGGCGAGTTGGTATGTCTTACTTTCAGGAAAAGTCCCTCAATCCCATTTTGTTTATCACAAACTAAATTAATTTTATTATCTCACTTCATGATTTATCTGTGATTTTTTTATCAAATAACGTTATCAACTTTTAAAACGATTCAGCACACTGCACACAATTAGTACACAACACTGCTACAGCATACAGATCATAGATCAAATTTCAAAACGTCGAACGTTCCTATCTCGAAACTAACACAAAAATCTGTTTAATTAGTCAAATTAAATGTGTTATAATAGGTATTAGGTAGTTAATTAACTGTGGTTTGTACGCGCTGTACCTTATTTACTCTATGCAAACGAACAACGATTTACCATTCACGATTATTGTGTATTTTTGTCATTGTACTATTGTTCTACGTTGCCAGTTTTTTTTTCGAATAGAGTTATTGCTTAACATTTAAAAGTTGTTCGCACCGGCATAGGCACTTTAAACATTTCCTACGAAAATATAGCATAACATAATTAACTTACCTTTTATATGTTCTCAACTATAAGCAAAACTGATATCTACTGAACATGATAAAAGACCATGTGTCGTTGAATTTCGACACAGTTTTGTTGACGGGTCCTACGCAAAAATACAGCTGCAAAAGTTTTTATAGAAGGGTAAAGAATACAAATTATTTTTCTTGTATTATTTATGCAAGTGGTTTAATTTTATTGTTTTTTTCTTACAGTTTTGGAGACAATTATCAAAGTTACAGAAATTAATTTTATACCTGTTGGCGAGTGTAATATTAATTTCACTTCTATTGTGGTTTATTGGATCTACTAAGAATCTTGAAGAATTATCTGAGACCAATGCTATTAAATTACCACAAGCAACTATTTGGCCCCAGAATGTTGTATGTTTGATTACGATATTGACGATTTCAGTGACCTATATGCTTGACTAATCATATTACAAATGTTCTGTTTTAGAAAGTTAATTTACCAAATTATGTAGATTCAGTAAAAATAAATGAAATTGAAGATGTTGAAACTCCAGATCAAAAAGAACAAATTGCCGCACCAATATCTAATGATGCTGCAAACTTACCGTCTGGTGAAGGTATTCAGTTTACGCCAGCAACGGGTCATAGACAAACCGCAGTTTTAAATGCATTTAAACATGCATGGAAAGGATATTGCAGTTATGCCTGGGGACATGATCATGTAAAACCTATAAGTAGAAAGTACCAAGATTGGTTTAATCTAGGATTGACCATTGTTGATTCTTTAGACACACTATGGATAATGAATTTGAAAAAAGGTAAGGTCTATTAGTACTAGTATTAATTTGATATTAATGATTATAAACTTGTACATCATAAATATTAGACAACTTAATTTATTTTATTGTATGCTACAATAAAATAATGTTCAATATAGATTACTGAAATAATTTTGTTCTAGTTAGCATATATTAAATAATACATTATATCAAACACATGAAAATATTATTTTGGATGTTTTTAGCTTAGACATTATTTAAGATTTTAATTTGGAAAAATGAGTACAATTATAAAATGTTTGAATTATTTTTATATTTAGAGCCTTGCATTTTAAGTATGTCTATCATATTTATATTACACAATGTACAATGTAGGTATTTGTGTATTATTTATTTAGTATGTTTGGTCAAGCATTTAAATTGTTATAACTTTTTATGTTAATAAGTACCATATTAAGTCTGTGATTGTATGATTGATGTGCCAAACATAGTATTCAGTAACAAAGCAAAAAAGTAATCGATTAATTTGACCACCTAACATTAACTTTCTCAATAAACATTTGTTCAGTTGTAATAGCCACCTGTCCAAATAAATGGCCGAATATCATTTAAATTGTTATTGATCAATGATTAGTAACGAACACTTGTGACATTTGTAAACGTTACAATCTACGCTTAAAATATCCTAATTAAAATTTATTTATTTATTTACTATTTTATTCAGTATTATTAAGAAGTATTGTGCGTTTATGTCAAATAAATAATAATGTAGTTTTTAATTACTTTACTTCACGTTCACACTACTAATTACTTGTATTATTATAAATACCAATTACTCATATTATTAACATCAGTTATTATTTTACTAATCATTTAACTAGCATAAAATATATCAATTATGTTAAATTATATTTTTGCTTAATATATTACTATTTACGATAGTCATAGACTATTAATTAGTATTAAACACTATTTTCTTAGTTTCAAAAAATAATGAACTATTTTTTTTTATTTAGAATTTGATGAAGCTCGTGAATGGGTTAGTACCAGTTTTAACCTTGACCATTATAAAGATGTCAACCTTTTTGAAACTACAATTAGAGTGTTGGGTGGATTTTTAAGTGCTTACCATTTGTCGGGTGATTCATTATTTCTTGATAAAGCTGTGAGTAGTAGTTCATTATTATTAAACACTTAATATTAGTTTGTTATAAATTATAATAATTATTATATTATTATTTTATTTGTTACAGCTAGATATTGGTTCACGACTTATGCCATGTTTTACAAAATCTCCATCACCAATACCATATTCAGATGTTAATCTTATCTCACATATGGCTCATTCGCCTAAATGGAGCCCAGATTCGAGTACAGCTGAGGTATCTACCATACAATTAGAATTTAGAGATTTATCAAGGTCTACTGGTACACAAAACTTTGAAGTGAGTCATGCTAACATAACTAATAGTTTAATATGGTTATGATGTATGCAATTAAATTTCAGAATGTTGCATTCAAAGTATCAGAACATATTCATACATTAGAAAAACCTAATGGACTTGTGCCCATCTATATAAATCCAAATACAGGCAAATTTCATAGAGGGTCTGAGATTAAAATTGGTGCTAGAGGTGATAGTTATTATGAATATCTTTTGAAACAATGGATCCAAACTGGAAAATCAATTGATTTGTAATAATGATAAATTAATACATTTCAAAAGCATTAGTTAAAAACATGTTTTTTATAGTTTGAAGGATGATTATTTGGAAGCCATTGATGGTATAATCACACAATTAGTACGGACATCACCCAAAAGAAATTTAACATATATAGGAGAACTGAAGGCAGGGTCACGAAATTTTCACCCAAAGATGGATCATTTAGTATGCTACTTACCGGGCACATTAGCACTTGGTGTTCACTATGGTATGCCTTCTAGTCATATGAGATTGGCTGAAAAATTGATGGAAACATGCTATCGTATGTATGCCGACCAACCAACATTTTTATCCCCAGAAATTGTATATTTTGGTACAAATGTAAGATTGAATTAATATTAAAATATCTAACATCTTCTAATTTTGCTTATTATTTTTTTTTTCTGTAGACGGATGTCAATCAAGACATGTATGTTAATATTAATGATGCACATAGCCTATTACGGCCTGAATTTGTTGAAAGTCTTTGGTACATGTATCAAATATCAGGCAATACAACATATCAGGATTGGGGTTGGTTAATATTTCAAGCATTTGAACGACATACTAAAGTAGCTGGTGGTTTTACATCCATTGGCAATGTGTTAGATCCAGAAGATACGCGTCCTCAAGACATGACTGAATCATTCTTTTTTGCAGAAACCCTGAAGTATCTATATTTGTTAATGTCTGATGATCGACACATGCTATCTATTGATAAGTATGTGGTTAACAGTGAAGGGCATCCATTGCCAATTAATAACCGGTGATAAATAATTGATCTGATTACTTATAGGTTTGCTGTTGAGTTAATGAATAGATTTTTATTTGTCTTTATTGGCTGTGAATTTTTGTTTTATCGGTTTTGTATACTCGTCCACGATTACCACAAAATATATAACACACTTTTAGTACTAACTAAAATTTTTAAATTTAAATATTATATTTAATTAATAATTATAAAATTTTTATTTATTTTTGGTTATTACTATGAAATTTTATAATTATCAATGTTTATGACTTTCTTTATCTCTTATATTATTTAGTAAAAGCAATATTTAACACCCAGAATCTAAAATAATGGTTGGGAATTAAAATATAAGTATTCCATCATTAAATTGCTTTAATTGGATTAAAAAAGTATTAGATTTATTACTTATATTTACTTAATGTACATAAGTGATTAAAGTATCTGTAATTTAAATTGTTGAAATGTTTTATAAATTATACATTTTTAACTGTAAAATTGTTAAAACAATTACATTATATGTTAACTGATATTTATAAATTAATTTAGATAGGTTCTAAGAAAGCAAAGAATTCATAACTTTTTCTTAAAATGCTTCAATAAAGAATCACTATCTAATATTATATACTATTACCACCTTTATTAAATTAGTCATATTTTCTAAATAATTTTTAATACAATTTAAGGCACTTTTTTTATTGCTCCACTGTTCTCATTTATTTTTGCCACTCTGTTCCTGATTGATCAGAAAAACATTGTCACTCGTCATTCAAAAATAGGATGTGTTATTTCATCAAATTGTATGAAAGAGTTTTTAACAATCTATAATAATCTGAGTTCTATCATAATACAGTTATTTTGTTGGTTTTGTATATTCAAAACATTGATAGGTTTTATAGTTTCAATATATGGAGAAATAAATAGTGTCACTTGCGATTCATTTTTGACATCATTCATGTTAATTTAATGGGCAAGATACTTTTAGTACTTTTTAAATAAAGGTATGTTCTATATGCCAATTATTCTGGTCTTCATTATAATAATTGATCTTTTAAAGATGGTATTATATTTATTTTAAAATTTATTTACAATTGTTATTCATTATTTTTTAATCCACATATTATTTAAATTTGCTTTTTATGCTTTGAGTTTCTACAGTGGAGTAAGTATATAGGGGAGGGTTAATGATTATATTGCTAGTTGTTGTTGAGTTGCAGAGAATGTGCTATATATCTTATGTGTTATCAGATATATTCATTTTGAACTTTTCTAATTGTCTAACCTAACCTAAACTGGCTAAACTACTTACGTGGTTAAGCTCATTATCAGTTTTTCTTTATAAAATGAAAATTTTTCAATTAGTAAAATTAGTTTTACTTTAAGGCTCTGTTGAGGTTAGATGTTGTACTATATTGATCTTTATAACATTCAAGATTTAGTGTTATGTAGTAATATATTTTTTAATTTTTGTTAAACAAAATTATATACCTATAATATATTAAGAAATATTGAAACTTATTATTTATCTGTGACAGGGCTAATGGTGGAGCAATATCATATCAAATTAAATAAAAAATAGTTAAAAATAATAATGCAAATCATTGACTTAATCAAATACTGTTTGTTTACATTTTGAAAATAATAATTTTTTTGTATAATTATTTAAAAAAAAATACTTGTAAAGCAATTTTTAATTAAGTTCCACTTAGTAACTATTTATATCTAAATGCAATGTTTTTGCATTGGTTTAAAATGTATAATAATGTCACACTAAACATTTACTTTATTCTCAGTCTGTATCATGTTTTGTCAATTATCCAATTTTGTATGTATTATAAAGGTATCAATTACTTAAATCCAAGAGAAATAAAAAAAAAAAAAATTCAATGTATTATATTCACTACACTTCAAGGTGCGATAAAAAAATTTGAAGTTATGAAAGTTTTAGGTTATTGAGGTTCGAGTTCATAAACCAACTGTGTTATAAGTTTTAATTAACCTATAATAGTTTTATAATTTATATGCTGCATATTATTAATTTGTTAACGCACAATTAAGGGTGAACTGGGAGCCAATCGACCCACTGTTCTGCAAAAAAAAAAATATTTTTAAAGCAATACACGATGAGTTATTTTGTGCTGGCCCAATCTATGTAGTAATGACACCGTCCCACTGTGTAAATGCACAGTAGCATAGCGGCCCAGTCTGCCCCTGTGCATATTTGATAGTTATGCACTTGTATCTATAATTCATTGGCTATTTGTTATTGTATTATTTGTGTAACAATATTATAAATATATAGGTACCTGTGTGATATATATTTTTTTTGTAAGAATAACAAAAAGAAACTATTTAATAATGAATTTATAATTTAAATTATGAACAAATAATTTTGTTAGACATGCAAATGTTTTGTTGTTTGAATAATTTATATCATAGACTTATAAACCTATAAACTAGTATAGTCTATGGTTTGTATAGCTTATTATTTTTTTTACACTAAATAAATTTACATACAATTTGAAAATCATATTGTATTCCTAAGTAAGAATAATTTAATTATATTATTAAATATAATGTCATTTTAAAACGAATTGCATTTATGAATTATTGATTTTTGATTTAATATTATTGCTATAAAAGTACTAAAAAACTAATCAAATATTTTTAAAATTGGTCATTGTGTAATAAGTGTTGTATAATGTTTTAGAATTAAATCTATTCTACATTAAATTTTAAAACTGAATACACTTAAATTACCTTCAGCCTTTATGATTCAAAGTGATGAACTACTTCAATAAATAAATATTCTTCAGAACATTAATGAAGTTAAATTAAAATTTTTATTAAAAACTAAAAAGAGTTAACAGTCCATTCAAACCAAATTATTCAATATCCTAACAGTAAGGTATAATAGGTGAAGTTATTCTATACACGGCTCACCAGTCATCAGACTCCAGTCTTATAATCCTTTGCTTATACATAAGTGTCAACACATCATTGTGAAGTTGGGTGACTAAAGTTAGGAGACCATTTTTCGAACGATTAGTGATAAAAAAATCCATATTCTGGGTTGCGTTTCAATGTAAAATAGGCACAAAACATTTATAACCTTCATTTAACGTCCGTCAACCACGAGATGGCGCAATAATAATGATTTTAGAGTTGAAAGCCCTTCAACATCACAATATAGTAAACAGGCTATTTTTCGTGCGGCCGCGGTACGATGTGTTAACTGGTATTGTTGTACGGTTTTTAATTTTTTTGACAGTGTTCCAGAAGGTGGCGTAGCATTTAATCTACATAATAGAAAAACTAAGAAAATTTAAAACAAAATAATATTAAATCTGAAGTGCACACCGCACACGGCTCTTAAAAAAAAAATGACGGAAAAACGGGAATTTTTACGCAAAACCAGTTTTTGACCAAATAGATTTTTTATATGGTTGTAACTCAAAAACTTTTCGGTTATCCCGACTACCACGAGTCTCAATTCCATTATCTCGACTACCTCCTCAAAGTCTCGGCCAACATGAATTTGTCATTTATTTATATATTATTATGACAATATAACATAACTTTTATTAGGTAGGTATCACATATAGACTATCTTTTTTTATACGACATAATTTTCAAAAATGAACTAACAATTATTAAAACTATAGTAGGTACAAAAACTAAAAATAAAATTCAAAATTAATGACTAACTCGAGTAGAAAAATGTTCAGCCATTCAATTTAAAACACTTATAAATGGATTATCGTGCTTTGATACCACATGAATTTAACCAAATAACTTAATAACTGTGTGAGAAAACGTGAATTATAGGGGCCAACGTTGCCACTCGCTCGTTTGAACATTCGAAATGAAAATATCCCTCAATTTGCTATGCAACACCACCTAAGGTAGGTCACAGGCCACAGACACGTTAATCTGTGGTCACATGGTTAAAAAACAATGCCGTCATTCTGCTAACAGCGGTTGGTAATAAATATTAGTTATTTGGTTAGGTAATCGCGATTGACTGAAGACAGCGGTTGGTCTAATGGTAGTCGCGGCATCGGCCGGTAGTCGGGATAACCGAAAAGTTCCCTGTAAAAAATACTTGAAATTTTGTATATAAATATATAAGTGTTATCTATTTACAGTTAAATTTTCAAAATATTTTGACTTTTTTAAGTTATTTATAGACATTTAAATTTTCGATTTTTCTGAGAATTTTTTTTTTTGAAGTGTCGATAAAAAAATGTTGGATGACCTAAAAAATTTGAAAATTTAATACAAGGTTCCTTATGAGTTTTAAATGTTTTTCTCATCGTAGTTAAAAACATCGTTGGTCACAATTTTTTTTTTATAAGCATTTTATTGTTCAATTTTTATGAAATATGTCAAAATCGCAAAAATTTGCAAGTAATTTTGTAGTTGAAAATTCATAAAATATTTTGTGTTTATATCTAAGGTTAAGAAATTCAACGTTAAGTTTTTAATAAGTTTTCCTTAAGAGAAAACTCGAAGAATCATTATTGGGAAAATTTTAAGAACCTACACTTGAATTAAAATTTTTTTTTTTAATTTTTTTTTCAGTTCCATATATGGTATATGGTCTTAACGGTTTCGATAGAAGTTCATACATGAATATTTTATTATATTACTATCCGATTTTTTTCGATTTTTATCCAATAGGTCTATTTTGTCATGTTCTTTTATTAAGTCAAGCTAACAGCGTAATTAATTACGCTGAATGAAAATTTGCTATGTTGTATGTATGTAAGACGGAGACAGCACGTCATGCGAGTGTGGCATCCTCTTAGGTGACACTCATTTGGAGAGCAAGATAGGCGTATGACTCGTATAAACTTCTATAAATTCTTGTCCCTGTAAATATTGTAATTACTATTGTATTAATAATTATTATAACATATAACAAGCTTAAATATTCAATGTTAAATTGTTATAAAAATGTTGTTGAAGAACTTTCAGACTGGCCTTAGTTTATCTCATTATAATTTAAAATTGCGCATATGCCTCCCCGAGTGTTCAATTTGTGGAATTATCCGTAATCAAAATGTTTATATTAGTATATAAAAAAAGCTTAATACTACATTTACATTACATAATATTAACTTCACATTACGATTATATTCAGGCATGTAGCTAAGGGGTGGCCTGGGATGGCCCGGCCACCCTGATGGCCACCCCATTACATTGCTGAAATACCAAAGGCTTAAATAATTGAGTGAAAAAAATTATAACAGACTTTAAAATTTCTATTATATTTGTTTTTACTTATTATTACATAATTACGCTATGTTCTCACTATGATTGCAAATATGAACATAACAGTCTTTAATTTATAGCATTAGAAACAATTCGATTTGAACAGCATGGTAAGATTATCAGAACTCGAAATATAATTCGTTCACAGATACTCTTCGTATTAACGTAGGATACAATGCATCTAAATTAATTGTTATAAAGTCGCATACTCACGACTCACGTGAACTCGTTTTCTTATTTCAATAATAATTCGGTATTTCCCACCACGGCATCATTGATTAGTGTAGGTCCACGATAATATTATGCATAATAATATTATAGTAGATATCTATTTATAATCTATATTTTATAAATATAAAACCGATCGCTGATTTCCTACTATAATCAACTAGGTATATAACAAATAATGTTATGCATATTTTTCATTACAATGATAGCAAAATCTTTGGACTTGGAAGAAGTAGTAGATAAATTTGTTGTTAATCATAATAATCGTAAAATTATTTTAGTCTAGATTATTTTTTAAATTGTATTTATTTTAACATAAATTTGATGAATATATTTATAACTCATTTATATTATAGATAAGGTTTGTATAATATATAGATTACAGATGAATATGATCTAATTTGTTTGTATATTCAAATTTAGAATCCTACATATTGTACTAATTGTTATATTTAGAATCTATAATAAAATTATATACAATATAAACATAATTATATTTGTGCTTGGGGGGGGGGAGGGGTAGAAATGTTGGGCACTCAAGAAAAATGTTGGCCATAATATTAGGACACTCTAATTATCTAATCCTAGCTACGTGCCTGATTATATTACTAGGTACATAGTTGGAGGGAATTCCTAACAACTATTTTAGATTATACATCACAATATTAAGTTGAATTGTTAAGAAATAAAATAGATACTTATTTGACAACCAATTATATTAATATTTATATATAGCCGAAGAAAAGTACAGTTTTTTGGTAAAATGGAAGCCTGTTGTAGTAAAGATACATAACACAACTCGATTTGACCACGCTGACACTGGTTGGGTTAGTATTGCATATTTTCTACTTTTTTATTTTTATAATTTTATTTTTGTTATTTCGTGTGATCTTTATTAATCGTTATAGTATACGCCATACGGTTTTATTTTTTATTTATTTATGTATTTGCACATTAAATGACGTATGTGATATAAAAAGACGGTACTTTTCGGTTATCGTACTCCAACGGTCGGCCGGCAGGTTGCGGCCGCGGTCGGGATATACCGATTCCGTTATCGTACCCCATTAAATTTATCTCAATATTGTCACGTTTCATTGCCAAAAATATAATTCATTTTAATAGAAGTACCAAAAATGTAACCGCCCGAAGAAATATTAAAAATTCAGAAAAAAGTCAAAAATGTGACTGCACGTGTTTCGGCACTCGTCGCTACGCTCCTCGGCGCCGTCGCTACGCTCCGCACAAATCGAAAATATCCCTCGACTTGCTATGCAACGCCACCTTAAGTAGGTCACAGGGTAAATTATGTCGTAGTATATGGGCAGTGATTACCCTGTGACCTACTTGAGGTGGCGTTGCATAGCAAGTCGAGGGATATTTTCGATCTGTGCGGAGCGTAGCGACGGCGCCGAGGAGCGTAGCGACGAGTGCCGAAACACGCGCAGTCATATTTTTTGTTAGGTAGTCGCGATAACCGATAAGTACCTTTTTAAATTTTTTTATCTGGTCACCATACATATTGAGATAAATTTAATGGGGTACGATAACGGAATCGGTATATCCCGACCGCGGCCGCAACCTGCCGGGCCGACCGTTGGAGTACGATAACCGAAAAGTACCAAAAAGACTTCAAGTGGTTAATGTTTGGTTACACTTATTATAGGTTATAATTATTAATTAGAGTACGAGTTAATATAAGTAAGTTATACACTTCTAGCTTCTATATTGTAATGATATGCGTTTAAGCCATCATATATTTTAAATGTTAAGTATTTAAGAAAATAATCATAATAATTATTAGCAATTAAGATTAAGCACACACACATACACACACACACACATTAAGATATCATATTATAAGAATTCCAGTCTGCCGTTCAGGCGGGCATTCGCGTTATTATTGTCTTCTTGTACAGACGGCCAAAGGCGAGTTTAAAAGACTACGCAGATCGTCTGGACAGGAAGATATAGTTAAATAGTTATAAATGTTTGTAATAATAATTAAAAATATATATATTATTGTGTATCAAAAAATTAAATACAATTAACAAGTATAGTGATTCAAAGAAAAAGATTTTTTACTCTAAAATATAAATCGATCACCTAATTCCATATCTCAGACGAAAGCCACGATTTCAACAAACAAGTCTACACGGGAATCAGAGAGGTAATATAAGTTATGGTTATTTAATAAATAATAAATTTAGAAATATACAATCTCCCCCAATTAATTAAGTAAACCTCTTTTTCAAATCACTACAATATTCAGGAATCTAGTCATTTTAATACCTTGCCACCTAGGTCTATAGGTAGTGTATAGACTCTATGATAACAAAAACTGATAAACACTAAACAGATACAACAATAATTAGTAGGTAAGAAAATATTCTTATATTAAACTTAATAATATTTTATTTAATATGTATATTTTGATTGTACGTCTATTATGATATCTTTAATGATCAATATTTGGTTAACATATTAATTTTAAAGTGGGTGTTAATAAATTATCAATTTTAAAATTCCTAGACAAAAAATAATTATAATTAAGAAAAAACATTTTAAAAATAGATGCATGTTAAAAAGAATGTCATCAAGAATAAATTAAACAACTAATTTATTTGTTGAGGTATCCAACTAGGTATTAATCTATATTTTTAATATGTTAATTATCTAATAATTATTCTTTTCTTTCTTAAATTTGGAAATGTAAAACACAATTTATCAATAACATTACATGTACAATGAGGTATATTATAAGTTGCTTTTATTTTATATTATTCATAATAACTTATGTTATATTGAATCCCGGACGAAAAGTCCGGGGACAAAAAGTCCGGAATGAAAAAAGTTGGACTAAAAATCCGGGTTCATTTTTTGATTGCCGGACAAAAAGTCCGAGTACATTTTTACTGTCGGACAAAAAGTCCGAAAATATAAAATTGTCTATAATGTCTATATGTATTATATAAATGTAATATTATATTATATAGTCAGTTCATATATAATTAATATTTATTTTAAAAATGTAATTGTTGTACCTACTTTTATTATATTATTGTATTTTTTTTTATATTTTATTACTTCTTATTATTTCTTATACCTAAAATATAACGGAAATCCACTGTACACTGAAAGAAATTCATATATGAAAACAAAAAAAAATAGTTTCGTAGGTAGGTAGATACGAATATGGCTATATCTATCTTATGTTTATCGCGGCAGTATGTCTACAGTTTATCTACCATAAGATTTAAGATTATATCTACATACTACAATAAGTAATAACGATAATCAATGTTATTACCACGATCTCATCGATATAATCGATTTCATGAGGAACGTAGCGGGCTTGAATTATAAATTGAATTTGTCACTTAGTCAGTGTATCCCGAGACGCTAAAATAGCATTACATGATATGGAACCCCCAAGAAAAAAAAAACATGGATCAGAAAAAAATGTAAAATTACAATATTTATGTACGATGTTTGTTAATAACGAGTTAACAAAACCAGAATTCTTAAATAGAATTGGTCATTGCTTAAGAAAACGAAATGTAGAATAAATTATTATTGTTATTATAAATGTAGACTAGATTTTTTAAAACGTATAACTTTTTTTTTAAATATTATTATTGTAATGACATCGACAATCATTTCTTAGGAAACGTATTGTATATAGGTATCAAATTATTATTATTATTATTATTGTATAGGCAAACGTAATGTATATAATATTTAAATATTTTTTCTGTGTCGGTAATCGTAGAAATAATAAAATATAAAAAATAATTTTAATATTTTTGTTATTTTGTATTTTCGGACTTTTTGTCTGACAGTAAAAATGTACTCGGACTTTTTGTCCGGCAATCAAAAAATGAATCCGGACTTTTTGTCCAACTTTTTTCATACTGGACTTTTTGTCCCCGGACTTTTTGACCGTTTACCGTTATGTTATACTATAGTAATTTCAACCAATATTAAATATCATTATTAATATTATTTTTACAAGTATAAATTTTAAGCTGAAAAAAATAGTTACCTATGTATAGATTTAGATGATTTATTAGTTATTCTTACTACCTAACTTAAACTTAGAATGTATTAAACATTTATAAAAACTTGTCACATGTTTTTGAAAAGTATTTTCATAAAAAAAAAGAGATGGATGACACTGTAATGGAAAATTCAACATGTGAATCAAATGATCAGAAGGAGATTATGACATTTAAAAGGTGTGAACAAAAAACATATAAAAATAGCTCACACATGGTTGGAGTATTTGAAGTCCTTCAATCTTTACGCAAGTATATAGAGAAATTTAATTTTTTGGCTGATGGCAAAATGACAAGCATAAAGCAACTAATTTTTGTTTTTAGAGATAAAGTTTTATGTGATATCAGAATAAAAACGGATGATGGTACAATAATATTTGGACATAAAGTTGTTTTGATATCAGTTAGTACTTATTTCCGTGAGATTTTCATTGATTTTAATGAAAGCAATATAGATCATATTAATATAAGAGAATTAGATTCAACTATTTTACAACTCTTGATAAATTATATTTATACTGGCGAAATCATAATCACTAAAGGCAATGTAAAGGTATGAAATAAATAAATATTTAATTTTTATGCACAGCTATAATGATTTATATGCATTATTGTTGCTTTCTATAGGTCTTGTTAGCAGCTGCAAATCTTTTACAGATAGACTATGTAAAAAATGTTTGTTCTGAATTCTTACAAACACAACTAGATGCTTCAAATTGTCTTAGTATCAAAGCATTTGCTGACTTGTATGACTGTATGGAATTGTCGACTAGTTCTCAAACATATATTAAAAATCGATTTTTGTATGTATATAAGTATATTTTTTATTTACTTCAATAAATTGTATAAATTAAAAAAAAAAAATCAATTTCAGAGAAGTGGTTAACTATGATGAGTTTCTATCTTTAACTTCTGTAGAAGTAATTAAACTAATTTCCTGTAATGACATTATTGTTCCACTAGAAGAAAAAGTAAGTAAACAAAATTAATAATAATAGTTTATTAGATTTAGTATTTTAAACACTTACACAAAAAATGTGTTAAGTATCAATATAATTTTGTACCATGGTAGTTTGAAAGGATTATAATTGAATTACATTTACCACAGTCATAAATAATAGCTGTGATGTCGTCTAGGATTTGAAGAGATTTAGCCAAATATATTTTTTAATGTGTTAAAAAAAAAAAAATGTTCAATGAGAAATTAACTTAGAACTTAATTCTTAAGTGTGTTATGATTTATGAGCATTTTTTAATATAATTTTACGTACTCATAAGTTGCTTAAAAATTAAAATACTATAAAAAATTGAAGAAAAAAACACAAATAATCTTCTAACTTTTAAGTTTGAAAATAGATAATTTTATTTAAACTATACAGTATAAATAAAAATTTGTCAAATTGTACATTTTTAAGATGTAGTATCTTTTATTACAACACAATAAATTACAGAATATATGAAATATTTATGTTTCTTAAGAATCACGATAAACTATGGTGTGTGTGTTGATAGAATTATAAGTAACAAAAGTAACTAAATATAATTAAAATACTGATAACAGTTATTTACAACGTTTAACATTTAAAAATAAGATTATTATACTTAAAATTTGTTTTAAAGTAGAGTAATAGCTGGAAGTCCATGAGCATTGTGTCCAAATAAATTTTGAGTGGCAACTACTTCACCAGTTTTTAGAATCCTTTATTCTTAAAGCATAAATTGTCCTATTTTAAAGATTAAAAAAATATTTTAAATAATTTTTGACTTAGCACTTGAAATTCTTGGCTATCTCTAGAAAAAATATTCTTAAATTTAATGTAATCTTTGATGGGTGGTATAACAAATATACGACTCGGAACTTGGCAGATACAATTAATGTTTTAAATATTATATATTAAAATGCTGATATCATATGAATTCATATTGACAATTCCTTATATATTATATAATAATAAACAATAACATTATATTGATTTACTATAGGTATTTGAATGTGTAATTCATTGGTTAAAACATGAATTGGATAGTAGAAAAGATTTTTTGCCCGAACTAATGGAACATGTTCGTTTGCCATTGATCTCAAAACAGTATTTATTAGAAAAAGTAGTTGATGAACCTCTTCTTAAAAGTAGTCCTAAATGTATGTTTTTCTGAACATAAATGTGGTATTTATTTTAGTTGTATATATGTTATTACTTAAATAAATTTAGGTAAAGATTATATAAACGAAGCATTGCAATTTCATTTATTAAAGTATCTACAACCCTTCACAGTCTCACAAACGATTCGGAGTACACCTAGACAGTCTATTGGTTTTCAAAAAGTATAATTCTGTTTTGATTTATAATTTCTCTTTAAACAATTATTTTATTTATTAATTTATTTATTTTAGGTTATTCTAATGTTATGGTACTTTAAATCAAGAAACTCTAGTGTAACTTACTGGTATGACAACATTTGGCAGCCTGCCCCAACAATGAGCAAATGGTTTGAATATGGTCGCTTAACTGTAATCAATGATCAATTTGTATTAGCTATGGGTAGTGTTCGTCTTGGGTCAAGTTGTCAACGTGTTAAAATGCTTGATATTTCTTCACAATCACCCAGTTGGATACCTATGATGGACATGTTAGTTAATCGCAAAAATTTTGGAGTAGGTTCATTAGATAATTGTGTATATGCCGTAAGTCACACAATACATATTTACATATTTATGTATACATATTTTATGTTATAAATATATATGTTATAATAATTGATAGATTGGTGGTTGTGATGGAGATACTAATATTAAATTAAATAGCGCAGAGGTTTTTGACACTAATACCAATAAATGGAAAATGGTTACAAGTTATATGTCTACTAAGAGGTCTGGTCATGATGTTGGAGTACTCAACAACCTCTTGTATGTTGTAAGTATAAAGTATATATTTTATTTTTTATTTTGTATGTGATTTAATTAATTTGTGTAGGTAGGAGGTCATGATGGTAATGTATTTTTAAACACTGTCGAATGTTATGATCCCTGCCTTGATATATGGACACCAGTAGCAGCAATGTCTGAATGTCGCTGTAACTGTGGTGTAGCAGTTTTAAACGGTGTTTTATATGTTATTGGTGGTTATAATCAATCAAAATGTCTCAAAAGTGTTGAAGCCTATACACCGAGTTCTGGAGTTTGGACTACTATTGCTGACATGCATTTCTGCAGACGGAGTTTTGGTGATTTATTTTTGAAGAAATTTCTTATTATAATGTTATTAAATTACTCTTTTTAATATAGGAGTAGTCATATTAAATGGTTTATTACATGTTATTGGAGAATGTTTCGATAAAAATGTTGTGAATTCTATTGAGATTTACAATCCCAAAACCAATACCTGGTCATTAAAAGCATTGTCAAAAAATGTTGGTTACATTTATGGCGGAGTTGTTGTTAATAGACCTTCACATTTTAAAACTTATGATGATTAATTGTGTACTTACCTATTATATTATGTTTGTATTCATGTATAGTTTTTGACAGTGAATAATTTAATATTTTATACATTTTAGATTTTCTGTTTGTTTAATTTTTGATCAAAATGTTTCCATGAAGTTCAAAATATATTCTATTGTAAAGTCAAATTAACAAGGATAATAATTTATTAAATTTGTTTAGACTATCTGAATATTAACTTTATATTGTATATGTGGCAACTGATAAATGTTGCAGGATTTCTGTTGTTTGATAAATTTTATTATACATATATATTTTTTTGTAGTTTATTTTATTTAGTTGAGCTATAGTAATATATGTAGTTTGTATATTATAATACACTTGATTTATTTTTAATAGCAAAATCATCTAAAACAACTAAAACTAACATTTAGTTGCTTGAAGCTCGTATAGCAAATTAAAATAAAGAAATGAAACAAATAAACTAAATTTATATTATATTTATTTATATCATATATTATGCTTATAAAACAATTACATAAATATAAATTACTGTTATTGTGGCATAGGGTGACATCTAGTTTATGGTTTTGATGCAATTGTTTGGCACTCATAAAATTTAATGCAATGCACTGACTAAGATAATATACTAAGTATAGTACAATATGAACATTAGAGTATTATATAATATTTATAATCAATGATACAAGATTTCTCATCAATATAGCCAATGATAAATAGTCACCGGCGCTTTGGTCACCCAACTTCACACACGTTCCTATCCTGGGAACATAAAAATTACAATTAATATATTAATTATAATTGTGTATAAAATAGATATATTTTGTCATGGTGTATATTATATTCTATGATTATTTCTTTTTACGTGACTTATTCTAGCATAAATATTATTATAAATTATAATATAATAATAAAAATGTTATAATATCTACCAGCTACCTAACTTAAGATTTTTGTAATACGATCAGTGTTTCTGTGTTAGATATATTTCAGTTCAAATGTTTATTTGAAATTTGAATTCAATGTTTTATCCGTCAGATGGCGTTGGTCATTTCTCCGAGGGAACAATATTGCAGAATAGTTCGATCAATGAAGCGATTTAATCATAGAAGTATGGAACACAAGTTTCTGTGTAGACGCGTAATATGGACCGATTAGATTTTTAAGTACAAGGTATGTCCAGAAAGAAAGTTCCATTGGGCAATAAAAACAAGTAAAATAAAATGTATGTATTTGAAAAAAGAAAACAAATTATTGGAACGTTAGGTAGGTAGGTAAGTACAAATATTAATCTATTTTTCTATACACAGTTCACACCATTGTTTAAGCACTTTATCATAACGAGTCACAAGTTTTCATATTCTTTTATCATAGAAAGATACTAACTAAAGATACAAGGTTTCAACAAGAAGTTGTAAATAGAAAACGGAACTTACTTTCTGTACCTATATACCTCATAAATTTCCAGAGAGAATTGAACGAAATTTATTCGGGTATTATACACTTTTTAAAATTATTTGTTTGGTACTGTATAATAATATTATACTGAAGAACGTCATCATAAGACATTTATGTTATACTGAATTTTTAGTCTCTGCAGTTGCCCATTGCCGACGCCCGGTTTATGTACTTAATGCTTTTCATGGTTTTCCAGTTTCTACGCATTATGTTTTCAGTGGCGCAAATAGGAAAAATATTTAGGGTGGTTCAAATCCCAAGAATTTTTATCTAAAATTATAACGTGTTGCCGTGTTCGTACATTGTATAAAGTTTTAAAGATATCTGTATTTCTTTAAATAAATAGGTAGGTACAAGGATATTCAATGTGATTGTAAATACGTCTCAGTTTTTTCAAAAATATTTAATATTTCTTCGTTATTGATACAAATATCATTTTCTATATTCAAATTAATACTTAAATTGCTGAATCTATCTTGATTCATACAAGTACGTAACCATGTTTTTATACGCGTCGCATAGCAGAAAATGATCTCTTACAGTTTGCTGTACTTACTAGAAGAGTAATAAGCTACTTGAAACAATTGAAATATATATATTGCAAAAATTTGTAAATACTTTACAAACGCATAATGTCAAATGCTGTTTAATTTTCTCTAACCTTTAGTTTTCACCCAAAAGGGGTTTTGAGTGATTTTTTTTTTGGGGGGGGGGAAGGGTCCTCTTATGGCCTATTATGCGCCACTGTATGTTTTATTGTTATTGTATGTATAGTGTATACATTGATACGCCGCACTTACAACGTGTTAGAGTTAGACGATTACTTACACGTGTGTCGATTACTCGTTACAATATTAGGTAGGTTTGTTGGTGTCGCTGTAAATTCTTATTAAAGTTATTATAATCTGATGGCATTAAGACGTGAAACGTGTTTATCGGATAAAAAAAAATAAAAGGAAATTAATTCAATTTGGTAAATCGATCAATTTGATTTTGTTCGAAGTGGTGGCGTCGTTGTCGTCGTGTAGGTATTTCGTGAAACGGTTCTGCTGGTTTTCAGCAAACTAGTATGATTTATTATGCGATAAGATTATTTTTTTCCTTTTAATTATGTTATACTATATATTTACGTCGCGTAGGTACGTATGTATGCACGTCGTAAAGGTATAAATGTATTAAATAAAAATATATAAATGAGCACAACATGAGTTTATAATATATTATTGCTGTTTATTTTAAACGTTTTTTTTTTTTTTTTTAAAATAATTCTATTTAAATTAAACATTCCGTACGCAGCACAAGTTGAATAACACTGCACTGTATTTTTATAATATATTTATATGTATTAAGTATTTTAGACATTTTTTTAACGGCTAATCAAGTTCTATTGATATATAATAATATATTATTAGAATTTAGATCATACATTATATTAAAAATTTTTTTTTTAATTCGATAAACTGGTTATTTATTTCCGCAATACGTACCTATGTCCTATATAAAATTATATTATTAATTGTTGACTGTCGGGTTGTACACCTGTTGTTTACATCCTATGTTTTTGGGTGAAGCAAGGAATGTACCTATATGGTTTTATAATGTGTGTCGTGTGTATATGTATGTATTTTTAGATTTTGAGCGGAGTGATTTATGTATTGATTTTACAGAGATTTATTTTTTTCCGTCTGACGTCACCTTTTTATTTTTAAGACTGTAAAAATGAAAAGGTTTTCAACTTTGGAAGTGGATTTTGGTAGTAAATTGGATCTAGTTAGTGGTACTTTCTTCAGGAAGTCAAAAGTAAAAAATTTCCAAAAATCATTTTGTAATATACACCTAGTATATTATATATTATTGGTTATTATTTAAAAATATGAATGATGGAATGAACCTATTCACCTTATTAACAGTACTTACTACTTGCAGTAAGGTTAATACTAAGGTATTATTAACTCAAAAGTTAATAACAATAATATAATATGGTAAAAAAATATATTACTATGATAATTAAATACTAATAGTATAATAAATTGCTATTTGTTTGAAAACAAATAAATCAACTCACTGCAATACTATAGTAGGTACCTATAATAAAATAAACGACTTTAATAGATGTATTAAAAAACATTTAATGAAATAATATATGTGTACTTAGTGATATAGGTTGAAAGACTATCTCCGCTCAGAATCGTTTTTCTTATACCTACAATGATATTTTATTGAATTCAAATTACACATGAATTCAGTGACCCATTCAACACCTACCGCTATAATGTAAACAGCACAGTGGTATCTACTTGCCAAGAGTGCTATAAATTTACAAGGTAAAATTTTTCCAATAAAAAATTGACTGTATAAGTATTTAACTGACTCTTCTTTTATCATTCATAATATTATGTAGATTTATTTCAATTGATTATAATTTATGAAACATCTTAGAAAATTTTTAGAGCTGCACAGTGCTGTTCACATATACAGCCAAACGGTTAATCACATATTATACTTGCACAAATAATATTTAATGGCTTATAACAAATTGTTAACCTTCATTATTTAAGTATTTAGGTATGCTAAACTCTACCCAACACGGGATGTAAAATAGAGGAAGAGGGTGTATGCTTCAATGGAAACTTTAATCCTTGTCAGTAGTTCTGCGAGAGAGGGGAAACTTAACGAGAGTTGTCTCTATTTAATTTTTCGATCTCGATATTCGTCCTTGAGTTGAGGTAGATACTTAATACTTATATACCTTGACTATAACGCAGTGGTTGTGGTATCGGTACTATATTATGCTTGTCGGTGTTATCGAATTTCGTCCGGTGCTTACTTGTGCAGAGATCAACTGCTTACTAATCGTTATCACGAGTGCTGAAAGTGGTGGCGGAGATGGTGGTCCTTGCAGCCCAGTAGGTACTTATGGCCAGTGGCGTTTGACCAGGAATAAATTATTGCTCAGCTACGGGTTGTTTATGATCGTTCGATGGGTTTTGAAGGAATATTTTCTCATAAATAGTGCGGGGGGGCACTCAAGTCGAAATAAAATATAACCAACATTAATGTTTTAAGTGTAATTTAAATTAAATGACCTTGCGAATCAAACATTTTTCTATTCAACATCAATCATGTTGAGTTGCAGTAGGTAAATTCAATTTTTATTTTGTATTTTTTGATAAATATATTTTTAGGGCATTTAAATTTGAGCCCTAATTATTACAAAATAGTCAGTAATAATATTTTTAATAGTAATAATTAACAAGTGTATAATCAATGTATAGGACTTGATTGTTGATTTTTGAGAAGTTTAAGGAACTACAGTTTTTGTTACTATTTTATAAGACAATTTCCTTATTTAATTATAGAAAAAAATTTTTTTTTAAATAGGTACATGTAGCCATGTATGTAAAAATACTATACATTGTATATAGATAACATACTTACACTTTGCAGTACTTATAGAAACATTAAACCCTGTAGGTATATAACTTAAATACGTTTGTGCATGATTTATTCCTCCTCAAAATTTAATGAGCTGGTCAATTCAAATTATAATTGATAAAATTGCAAATGAAAATAATGTTTTTTGTTTTATTTAAGACCATAAAAATGTGTCACGATCGATATTTGTAATGGTAACATAGTTTTAGGAAGCCCTCCTCTTCCTTAGCCCCCTCCTGTCTATATATTTAGTCCAAACTAACTAACTAACTAAACTAACCTAAACTAACTGAGATGCCTTCCCATAATTCTAATACAATAATATTATTCTCGAGTAGAGTATAATGTATGGCATATAATATACACGTTACTAATAAATAAAATATTTTAAGCAATAATAAAATATATTTATAATACCTATATAGAATATAATTTATTCAAAATTTATATAATCTATGGAATGATTGGAATGTGATATGAAAATACATAATATATTTTAGTTATATCTTACCTAAGCACAGCAGTAATATAGCCTGTATTATAAGTAAAACGTATACTGTATTACTGTATATAGATATGCCTAATACCTATCTAATAAATACAACCGTCCTAAATTTATTACTTATCGTTAATTTATGGAATTCTTAATGTCATATCAAAATTCATTTTGATCGATCAGTTACGTTTCTCAGTGTAATTACACACACTCATATTTATTATATATATATAATATACATATATTGATAGATATTATTGACTATTGTGATACTGTTTATAACTATATAAACTATTATACTATAGACTTTGTGTTTATATATACTTACACATATTATCGTATATATACATATACTTAAGTTTATTTATCCTAATATCGAGGACAAAACCGTTTTATACCAAATATAATATATGCACGTAGTATAATTTATACTTAATAGAAACCTAATCGATATTATATAAAACTCTAGATACGTTGTTTATTTAATTATCTTCGGCGAATACTGACACAGGTCAGCGTGGCGCCGACCAATTCTATTAAATCAAATTTTAATGCTTCAAAATTAACATATAATTCTGTATACGCGAGCCAATCGCTCTCCAATATAAAATAATAATATTATACGCACGCACACTTTTAAGAATTTATATAATATTGAAGGCAATATTAATATTTATAACTGTTCTTATTTTATACTTTCTATACACCATCCGTTGATAATAGGGTGATAAGCTCCAGATCCTATAATTTGATGAGTATTAACTCATCTAGTTTGACTGTGACCTAAAATAATTCATGCTAGGTACTTAATTCAACCTATCTATAGTAAGGTAAAAATATGTTTATTTATATTTTTGTTTTTTTTATTATACATAAGTAATGTATATTAAACTTTGTATTCTACTGTGTGTATTAAATTATAGTAAATAAAATGTCTTTATTTTAAAAAAATACGAAAATTATATAACCATTGTGCAAACCTATATGCAAATTGAAATCCATTTTTTCGATGATAAAAATTAAAATAAGATGGACATTTATGTGTTGGTATGATACTATATTATGTATTTTATTGCTTTACACATGTCTATTACATATTTTAAGCTTAAAAAATAATTTATTTATCATTATTGAACTTTACAAAAATGGAATTACCTATTTTGACATCACACTGTTTTGTACATCACTAAAGATAACATTTTTTTTTTTTAAATTAACGAGAATCTTTAAAAAATGATATTAAGAAGCATTTCAAGCACATAATAACAACGTAGCTAATAAATAACAATATATTTATATATTATGTAATATAGTTTATAATATTGATAAAAATTTTTTATACAACTACTGAAGTACGAGTAGTTCGTTATTCAAAAACTATTTCTTTGTATGAAACTTTAAAATTACAAAAACAGTAAATATTTACATAGGTAGTTAAAGTAACTTTAAAGTAACTAAAAAATTAACAAAAAAAATTGATGAGTGAAACGTCATCACTTACCTAACCGTGATGCACAACTTTAATCATCTAAGTTTTAATTGTAAGTATATAATATTTTAATTATTTATCACATAATCCTAAAAATAAGTTTTAAGCTTTTCATTATTTTTTATCACTATGTATATTGAATAATATAGTTCATAAATTATCTATTTTGTGATATAAATATGAATTGAATAATAATTGTTAATTTAAAATTCAAATAATATGCTCAAAATGTGTGTTGGCGTCTGCAAGTATCGCCTGAAGCCAATATCAAAAAAAAATAGTTTAATACATCAAAAAAAAAAAAAAAAAATAAATGTATTTAAACTCATTTGTCTGTATATTTGATCAGAACTAAATTATCTAATACGATTCGGAATAAATATGCAAAATATATCACTAGTATACTAAGTGTTTATAAACATGCTTAACACGTTGAATTAAAAACAAGAGAGAAGTGGTCGTAATTCGTAAGTAAGCAATTAAATTTTTAGCATTTACCATACATAGCACATGTCGAATTTATAACACTATAACTATGTTCATAATAATATTGTAGACCAATAGAAAAAAAGAAAGTAAATGCCTTCGATATCAGAACAACCGCAGTAATATTGAGTTGTGCGGTCCGTGCGGAGTAGTCGTATCGGGAACGCTGACTATTGTTTTTAAAATAAAAATAATAATATTAGACTGCTATAACATCGGCAACACGATGCTACATATATATACATATTATATGGGTACGCGTGTAAGAAATATGCATAAAATATAATAATAATTTAATATAATATACGAACAAGTAATAGAGAAGCTGTAGTGACGCGCGCTTGTATAATAAATTGATATTAACCTCCACGGTGTTTTACAGTTACGCGGCAGTTTTAATTATTATCACCTATCGACACTATTGTTTGCAAAATATTTATTGTTTGGCCGTATGCATAATATCATAGACGTCACGCGTGGAACGTATGACTATTGAAATTTCGATGTGACAATGAATTTCGTTCAACACTAAAATAATATGTATCATTGTCGGAAAACAAAAAATATATTTTAAAACATCTTTAATTGCAACAGTCTGCAATATTATACATCTATGAATATATGGAACGGCCTGTATGATAAAATATAATAAATAATAATCTTAAACAAAAACTACATACTATATAATACATAAATAATATATATACATATACTAGATGCAGTATAATCCGACTTAGTCCGGGAAAAATTAAAAAAAAAAAACTAACATATGGTGCTATAATACACCGTCAAATCGTTATTTCTTTTTAGACTTTCATAATCATTATTTAAAGTCAAACTAAAAAAGGCAAGTTATTACAACATTGACAATTCATCAAGCTGTGGTACAAGACATGGTACGAAAAAATTGTTACCATTTTATTTTATTTTACTCTGAAGATGGTGTATTCAAATTTATCACTCAACGTTCAAGATTTGAATTTATAACATAGTATACATTTTAAATTGAAAATAGTCTCTTATTTATATAATTTACTATATACGTATTTAGTGTACAATAATGTGCTAAGTCTAATAATTTGACGACCAATTCGATACATGTATGTGAAGTATACTTACACCAGGAAAAAAATGACAAAAAATGTTTGCAATGAATATTTTTAATAAGATGATTGGTTTCATAGAAAATAGTTTTAAAAATATGTTGTGAAAATCTGACTGATAGCGTTACAGAATGATGTATTCTTATTTCATCGCTTAGTGTTCTAAGAACAGGAGATTACGAGAGATGAAATTATGCTTAAAAGTTAAAACTTTTCTGAAGAATCTAGCTAATATATAGCTATATTTTTCTAATTCATTCAGTGGTTTTGGAGGAGAAGAGTGTCATTGTGAAATACATTTCTCATTTATTTAATTATTAGTTAGGATACGGGTGGGTTTTATTCTGTTGACAGACGTCGCAGTAAATAACGATTGAAATAAATAATTCATAATCATAAAGTCTTTATAGCTAAACACAAAAATAATTTTATTTTTGGATTAGAATAATTATAATTCAACATTTAATTTGTATTATCTATTATTTATTCACACTCAAAGCCACGACGTAAGTAATTTGTTGTAATCTAATGTTTAGACTCTTTAGAGCAATAAGTCACAAAACTTAATCCCAATTGGGTAGTTAGGACGTTATATGAATGTCTTTTAATGGGTTAATGGGTATATTTAATTTATAACAATAGTTTAAAAAAAATAATACTGAACATTTTTAATATGATTTATATGTGAAGAATAGTGCGATTACCAGACAATCGACCCAAATTCAAAATTAGACCTAACCAAGGAAAAGTAATGTTTTCAATGTGTTTGAGTTTTTAATTAGGTATAATTGTTTTTTTTCCATGTAACTAATAGTAACTAGAAATAATAAAAAATTCAATTTGATAAATATTTATTAATAGTTTACGGACAAAATTGCAAAAATTATCATTTATCATTATTTATTTAAAAACAATAGCAAGTTTTTCATGATATTATAAACCTTTTGTTATGACGGATAAATGATATTTTATGAAATTTGAAAATATCTCATAAACCACAATTGTTTTGTTGAGTAATTGAAACCAATATATTATAACAAATAATATAATATATATTTTACGTAGATGTTTTTTAACATTATTTATTTATTGTTATTTAATTAATATTTTGATATTTTTAATTTTATGTAAGCATACACATTACATATAATATTATATATTTATACGTATATGATGTACTCATGTTTTATAAATTATAAACTTTATTATTGAACATTTTTTTATCATCCTATAGACAGTGATTCTAAAATTGTGCCTAAGTAAGCTAACTATTTTAGATATTCTGAATGGAGTGTATTGATTTTACAATGATGTGTATTTTTTTATTTGTGTTTAAAGGTATTTTTACTGGCAGAGAAAATGCTCTAATTATCAATATTGAGGGTAGTAGAAAATTTGATCAAGTTGATACTCTTAGGAATTCTAAATTGAAAATTCTCATTACTTTTTAAAATTATTGAGAAATAAAAATTAATAAAATTTTATGTGTTAATATATTATTATCAAAAAAAATTGTTTCAGTTTCGAAGTAAAAGAAACTTTATAATTTTATATTAAATGTTATTAATTAATAGTATACTACTATAAACCCATCGAATTATAAATATAAAAAACATTCCGTTCAGAATCTAAAATGTATCTAAAGAATTAAAAAAATAAATGAAAAAACTTTAGAACTAATACTCGTTTTTAACTAAACTTTTCAGGGTTGTTATTTTCGATATACCTATAAGATAAGAAATACATTGAAATTAAACGTCTGTCAGAAGTTTGAATAATCGATGACGAACAATAAACACCAGTAAGTATATATATGTTCAACTAGAAACTACTTTGACTCACAATATCAGAACGGTTGACTTTACACCCCAAACAAATACTAACAATAAAAAAAGATTATCTGCGGGCTACGACTAATTGTACAAATATATACATGACATTTCAAATATTTGCTCACTATCCATTTAGATTTCACATAATTCGTCCCGTACTCTTGTCAACTATATTATTATTATAAGGAGATTGTGAGTACAAGGGAAACTATGAGGGTTGAAACAATATACTTAGATACTAACTTCCGTTCTTGTTTAGGTGTATTATAGGTGTTCAATTAACCAATATGTGAATGCTTCATAAGTGCATAACCTTTAGCAAAAATGTAATACGTGTTTATGATTTATATATATATATATTACTTTTTAAAGCTAAAAGCATTAAATAAATTGGTATTTATGTGATTTATATTGAGCTTGTTATTACACCAATCCATAATGATATACCACATAACATGGGATAGCAAATATGGAATAACTATTTATACGTTTTATGGCATGGAGACCATTGGATTTTTCAATGGTTTATATAACAAGTAAATAAACGATATAAGTTTTTTAAGTATAAAAATATATTACATCGTTAGTTATTTTTCAAAGTAGCGATACATAAATGTAATCGTTTCCAAAGCAAATATATTAACTGAAAAGTGATTTTATTTAAATCAGTTATAAACAATTTGACTGGGATTAGGTACAGATAAAAATATCATGTAGCTCCATATTTATAATTTTTATTTATATTATTATAATAATATTTTACTTATTTTTACCCTATTTACATATTCTAAACTGGCTTTTTTAACTTAAAAAAATTGTTTACAGTCAACCTGCAGTTTGCCGGGATCAGCTATAGTGTATTATAATATTGCCTTTTAATCTTTATAAAGGTCATAAGGTGCTTACATTATCTTATGAAATAAACGTCTAGCATAATGGCTTTATAAGCATTTATAATGAAATTACGCAGTGTTGAATTTGTCAAAATATTTATATTAGGATTCTGGATGTAGCTTTATTTCCAACGTCTTTATGATAATTTAATGCCGGATGACACGATTTAATTTATTCTCCAATTGATTCGTCGTTTAGCGGCTTTAAAACATTTCACATTATTTTTTTGTTGGTGTAGTTTACAAACGTCGAAGGTGTATAAAAAAAATAAATAATGACAATTTAATCGATAAAATTGAGAATCTTTAACCGGATTTCAGCATATAATAATAGTTATTAAAATCATAATATAATAATGTTGTTGAGATTGATCGACTTCTTATTAGAGAAATTATTTTTAAAGAGGAAAAAAGAAGATAGCCGACCCGTGTTTGAAAAACAATAATTATCAGTAGGTAGTTGCTATAACTATTACTATTATAATGTTATATGTGGGTATCTATTATATGCTACTAGGGCCTAACGTTTAATATTATGCTACCATAATAAATCATATCACGTACATATATTATGTCTGTATAATATGCGTATTTTAAGAACTGTGTATAACTAATAATAATAATATAACGTATGTATAGTATAATAATACGAGTTGCATAAGAAACAAATTGTATGATTTTTTTAGAAGGATATTATTATGGGCAGACTGACGTAGTGCTCTATATGCAGTCAAGTTAATGTATGGTATGAAATTCAAAAACTAATCACTTTCTTAATAGAAATAGTTTAAATAGATCATTAAGGTATACCTACTGAAATAATATACTATTTATATACTTGCAGTGTACTAGAGTAAATTATGTTTTATTATAAATTTATAATATTACCTATTGTATTATTGTAAAATACAAAAAAGAAATACAATTATTTTACTTACTTACATGTATATTTAGCATTATTTTACTATTTTTTTTTTGCGTTTATTTAAGTATACTATGTAAGTAAACGTATAATATTTTTACTAGCTATTATTTTTATATTGTTTAATAAACTTATTATTTCCTAACCCAATAAGTTAACAAAAACTATATTAATATTGTATAATATTGTACAGTACTTATAATAATACCCATATTATACAGAATAGTATGTACGTGTATTCTAATAATAATAATTGTCATGTGTAATTTTCTAGTAGTTATAATTTAAAATACATAGGTAGTATAATATTTGTATGCATAAAATCATAGTTCAAAGATTTCATTTTTCTATACGTATGAATTGTATCTAAAGTAGAATAATGAATACATGAATTATTATATTATTCCGTATAATACGATTTAAATTGATTTGACGACGTGAGTTATATGCTTGTAGAAAGTAGGTATATTCATATTTGCATATTTTTATTTTATTTTTTTTTTATCGCTAATTTCATTCGAAACTAATTTCCGTTTTAAAAATGTTTTTAACATTTGTCTCTTTTTTAAAACAGTGCCGACTGACAGTAAGACTTTCTCAATGTTAGTATCCCCGGTGAGTAGAATGACACGTAAGATTTATGAACATACAATATTATAGGTATATGTTATTAAGCCATTACATTCGTATCTAAATTAAGATAATAAATAAAAACTTTTTTTTAGCTCATTTGTACACACAGTGTACTATAAAATATTATCACAAAAGTATATAGTACGCATGGTAATTAATAACAGGGTATATAAATAAAAAAAATTATTATTAATACGATTTAAGCTTACTAGATTTTATTCAGGATTAATATCTTTGTACATTGTTATTTCATTCTTGAACAGTTATTTGATTGAATACGTCCGTTTGCTTTAATTAATTGTTGGTATTGTATTGTTCTAATGGATCATAAATTTAAAATTTGTACAATACTAAAAAAACGGTTCTCCAAAAGTGGATGTATAATATTATTATACACTATATTAGTGGGAGTAAATACACGTCATAATAAATTTAATTTGTATACACTATATATACATGTTTAAACACTTTGACGTTGATTGTGTGTATCTAGAGGATGCGAACTTGTTAATAGACTAGATTTATAAAGTAAAATATATTGTTTATAATAAATACATTTTTTCCCCAAATACTTTTGTCTAGTTTCTATAACTTGCAGAGGCAATTCATATTATTATGTAGTATATGCTCACTATAATATTATATCCCCGCGACATACATGTAGGACGTAGGTATACTGCTAGGGAAAATCATCTAATTTATATCTTTGCAGTGTATAATATAAAATATAAATACAATATACAATATATATCTTATATAGGAACACCCCGAACAATACTTAATAATATGGATAATACAATAGGTGCCTATGCTTACTTTTATATATAATATGAATTTTTTTCTCATAACGAAACGGTTATCAGCACGACACGCGCGCAATTAAAGCGAAGGAAAAAAATATTTTTAACGCGTTTGGTGTCAATGATACCTGTATAATACACAATTATAATAATAAACGCGAGTATTGCGTTCATATTATATCATATAATATTCATTACAGGCGGGCAATACAAACACTTATAAATATATATCATTATATATACGACTTATACGAAATTACAGATAAATTATATTGTATAATAATGTATATTGCGTACACACATATTTTATACTTACTCTTGCGGTATATATATATTATGCTTGTGTGTGTGTATTATTATAATATTATCATAATGGAACTAATGCGCGTGTTTGCTGGCAACGATTCGTTTCGCAGTATCTGCTGCTGCTACCGAGTGTTGTTGCAGCCTCCTCTGGAGTGCACCACCTTTACTTGTATACAGTGAAAATCATTTAAGACTGCTTCTAATCTATTTTGATTTGCAGTTTGCTATTGTGGCCGTGCAGCACTATACTGTTCAGTACGAGAGTGCGAGAACAATACAATGACATTGTCGAAAGCGAACCTGCAGTATATTATTGGGTCTCGGGCATATGACACTTTCCTTTTAATAGATAACAATATAATAATATAAAAACAAAAGACGTAAAATCAGAAATAATAAAAAAAAAATTAATGATTATAACCACAAGAAACTGCACTACGCAACTTCAGTGTCGTACGATATCGTAGGCCGTTAGATACTCATATACACATATATATTTTATAGTATACATATAGTATACACCATACTAATATAATAATACGAACGCACCCATATTGCGTGGAGACTTTAACGCTCGTTACTGCAGTTTTCTGTAGCAATAAGTGATTTGTCATCCGACACGTGTTGAAACAAAAATAAATGTTTTTAAAGCTTGCTACTGTTGTTCTATACGAGTATGCAAGTGTGACAATTGTCTATTAGTAATTTCAGCAATTGATATTACGCGTTTTTTTTTTTTTTGTTCTGTTACTATGGTATATAGGTAATATAATATATTATATATTATCAATATATAGGACGATGTGATTTTTTTTCCTATGTCGTCCATCGTCACTGCAGCTATATAACGGTATCGTGTCTCGTGATACGTATACGGGGGTACATGACGAATCGTTGACGACTATAAACATTGAAATTTAATTTAAATGTGTATAATATATCAAACCTACGTTATACGCATATATATAGGTGCGTTAATATTCGTTAAGTAGAAATAGCACGACGACCGTGTGGATTTGCACGACCGTGTCCGATTCAAGTCCAGCAAATGCGATTCTCCACGCGTGGTTGCCTTTATCATTTCACACACACACACATATATATTATAAATTATAAAAGTGTATATTATATAGTATTTGTTTTTTCTTCGGCTGTCGTCAACCACCGTCGTTGCGTTTATAATATCTATGTATTGTATACAATAATATAAGGGAGTGCGCGTCCATTAACATTCCTCCGGTTTCGCTCTGCCCGATAAGAGAGATACGAATATAAAATATGGGATACCTTTTTTTTTTATTTTATTGATCCTATGCTAAATGGATTGACCTATTTTATTTTCACAATCTCGCGCGAATCAGAATAATAGGTATATAAATATATATATTATATATACATGTATGTTATGCACGTATGCATGTATACACTGTGCACAAAGGGTATATATTTATAATTTATATACATATAGATATACACTATTATAAACACACAATTTGTTTTAAACGCGCGATTTTCATGTAGGTACAGGTATATTATATTATATATTTAATATTAAATTCATAATATTGTATACCTATATAGCTACAAATGAAATTCGTGTACCACGCAATTATAATATATTAGCGCGCATATAATATAAATTGTGATCCATATAATATATGATTTGACCTCTTTCTGTTTATAGGTAATTTAATATACTAAATTATTGCACCAATAGTTCGTTATATTTTCAATACATATATTACCTTCGTCGTGCAGTGTGAAATGTCAAAGTGTCGAAATAGGTCCATGCGTCAAAAATATTTTTGTACTCAGTCATAATAAATCGCTAGTCCAATTATTTCACGGTCTCGTCGGTTGTACAGCTGTTTATGAAATAAATCTCAGACTAATTTTGTATACGACGAGGGTGGATATAACCTATGTATATATATATATAGATGTGTTGCGTTACCTGTATGCATATTTTAAGTAAGACATTTTTTCCGATGATATACTTACACGTGCGGCGAATGAACTCAAACTACACGAAACTTTTTTTTTTTATTCATACGTAGAAGTACACTATATGTACCTGCATGAAGTATACATACGTTTGATATGTAATATTTGTACACACGAGGTTGTGTGTACAAATATAATATGTACATCTAACGCGTGCGAGCTGCAAACGAAAAGCGTATCATTACAATACCGTTTGTTGAGAGCACATATATATATATATATATATACGAAAAAATAAAATACTATTACAGTTTTAATGTTAATAACCCGGTGAACACATGTCAGCGTCTTTTAATTAATTATCCAGCTGCGCGTCGTCGTCATCTCGCGCGCGTCCGTGTTGTGTACAGCATCGCATATTATTATACGCACTACTATTATAATATTTATGTATATACGCGAGCATGTATACATCCGATAATAATGGTAGAATACTTGTTTGTCATTGTGCATTTCCGAGTATTAAATCACGTGGTGATGATAGTGTGCGAATCTAAAATAAAAAAAAAAAGTAATAATAAATGCGCCAACGATATAGGACAAGTGTATAAAATATGTGTATAGGTACTATAGGTATTTATTATATATATATATATACACATAGTGTATACGCTATTCTGTTATAGTGTTATAATTTGAATAAGATGATATTATAATTACCTGCACCGTTGATGGTGTATTCACATAATAATAGTATAATATTATATTGTTTTTAAATTTTGCGTGTATTACTTCGCATATAATATCAGAATCATATTAAATTTTTTCATGATACTAGGAATACTAGAAATATTCCATAGTTATTCTCGATTTTGGTTGTAAGAAATGACTAAATAAATCAAATATAATATCAATATTAAAATATGGTTGTATTTAAATATATAATATTGCCCGCATGTTCTCTTAGCTATCTAAATTTAATGGAAAATGTCCATGTTTCCCTTAAAATAATGAGGAATTCACCTTAAGCCATAGGTAATATTAACTTCATATGTATCAGTTCCGGATACAGTCAGTGTTTCTTAATCAATTTGAAATCGTTTGAAGATGATATTTATTTAAAAGCTTTCATTTTTGTCTCATAAACTTTTAAAATTAGTTCATCGTATTTTATATTTTAATGAAACATACTTAAATACACTATTTGCGTTTATTTTTATTTTTTAATATATTAAAACCATTAAGTTAATCTAAAAATGTATTGTTCTTTGTAAGAGACTTTAATCAAACTAAAAAAAAAGACACCATGCATTTTTATAAAATTAATATTATAATATAATAACGTCCAGCCTATCATGTCTCAGTTTTAAAAGAATAGTAATTCAGTTCACATTGTCTATAGGGCTTTGAGCAGAGTCGTATCTTTTTATTTTGCTCTTGAATTTCTTTAATACGTTCGGGTATGGAAGAAAATATAAAAAGTTTTAAAATTGTCATTTTTGCATAGTCCAAATTGATTGAGCATAGCCAGCATTTCTTACTTCTTGCCATGCATTATGATATCCAGTTATTATAACTTTGAATGGACTTACAAAAATATTATAGTCGATCTAATATATTAATTGTATTATAACAATATATATATTTACAAATTCACAATATCTGATTTTAATCCTGACGAATTTTTTTCCTTGTAAATCTTTCAGATTCAGATCCAGTAATTATTTTATTTCGTACTTATTTATGTTTACATTTTCACTTACAACATCACGCAGATAATATTATTAACGCCGTGCAACATAATCGTTCAGACTCCCCGCAAGGTTCTATATGCAGCACCAATTTCTGCTTATTTTGCTGACTTTCCTTCTTCTCGCGGACTAACTGTGCACGAATCTCTATAATATAATAATACGAATTATGCGATACCAGTATACTGTCTGTATACATAATAACCTTCGAAGCATTGGGTCGGAAGTTCAGTTAATCCTGATATCGTATAGTATTAAAATGCATTGTAAGAACATACTGTAGATAATATATGTATATAAATATTGTGTTCAAGTGCATAACAATATAGGTTAGGTAGTACTTAATAATTTTTAAGGTAATATTTATTATCAATGTTGGTACGTTTATTGATTGGCAAGTATGATTTTCTGCCCGACAGAGGTAGTAAAAGTCAAACGCAAATCTTACTCAGTCACGATAATTTATTCAATGCGTGATGTGATACACAGGACAGTCTCTTTAGATTCCCGAGTTTCAGACCTAAAATAATTACGATAATAACGGTGACAAACATTTTATGCACATGATTTTTTTAGTAAACAATTGTTTTTGGCGGAAGCAGTATAAAGTATAATTTGAATTACACTAAAAAAATTAGCTTGTATTAACAATACCACCATACTTTTAAGAAGCAAATATTTGGCTATGAGCAGTGCATGGACCAAAATAAGCTCTGAGGTTTTCTGAAAATAATACTGTATCTACCATTTGTCTTGTCCTAATATTTTACTTGATCGCAACATTTATTTACTTATTACATATTTATTGGCTCAAGTATATCATCACTTTATTTTTATGAAATTCTTTACAGACATTTATCTACATAGGTAATTTGAAATGTTGAAGCTCCAATTTTAAATTGCTATGAAACGATATTTTTTTCAAACGCATACGAATAGCGTCCCTCAAGGATGTTCTTGCGTTTATATTACACTAGCTGTTATATTGAGATACCTATCTGATTGACGGCTATACCTATGTGTATGGGCGTTTTGGTGTGCACATGTACAAAATAGGTATTATATTTTATTATTACGCATATTTCTGTAAATCAATTAAACAATATAAGTATATTTTAAATATTATATTACTCATAAACTTGCGTTATTTAAGTGCACATTACATTTATTTATATAGTCCATCGATTCGAAACCGACCAATACGACTTACAAGCCGCGCGACGGTGGTTTTTCACGTAGGTACGCATAATATTTTACTATAATATCTAGCTGACATTTCTCAACAATAAAACGGAGGATAAAAAAATACCACTAATATCAAGTCGTTAATATTCAATTCATTTTACGGCCGTTATTTCATAATCTCGCGAGTCTATAATAATAACACTGTATAAATAATAATATGCGCACACCACAGTACCTACCACATATTATACACGTTTGTGTATAATATTATCTGGATGCTATATATATATATAATATATTGTACGGAGATGGCGAGTACAGGTCGCGGGTCGGCTGCAATTAACACAACTTGAGCGATTGTCGTTGAAAAAACCGCTGTGTGGTATAAGAAAATAATGATATATATTTTTTTATCTTTTAGCAAAAAAAAAAACAACACTTAGGTAATTTACGGCCGGCTCGTGGTCACAAGGAGACGTATCCCACACGAGCGTTTTATACGTACCTATACTACAATAATATTATTATAATATGGGTAGATTATATAGGCGTATAGTTAGTACTGTATGTAGATATATGTATAGGATACATATATAGCGTCGTCGCTCGAAGCGCATTTGATGATCGTGTGGTATATCGTACTGCTATTTTATTATTATTATTATTATTGTAAAATATATATACTTGTGTATACACACATGCAATAGGGCTTTTATTTTCAATTAAATATGTCCACGCACGGCAATAATGGGCCGAGAGAATTGTTATTATCTCTACGAAAACATCGATGCGCCGCCTGTGCTGCCGTATTACCTGTAATATACATAGATATTATATACCCATATATACCAGTATACACACAATATACTTACATCGCACGACGACGACGACCAGCAGCGACGATCACGGCCTGAAATATGTGTGTACATATATATACGCAGGATATGGAGGAACGAAGGTGTATAATATTATAATAGTACATTATTACAACACGCGTGCGGTATTGTTATGAATGGATAGGGGTAAAGCAAAAAAAAAAGAATGAAAAAAGGAAAGAAAATTCCTTTCGTTGCCGCCACCGTCGCCGGTCAATACATATTATATTGTATAATGTTATATTCTCACACGCACTGGCAGAAATAAATATCCAATACTATACTATACTGTTGTACTACTACGACTAATAATAATAATAATAATAATAGTATATAGGTAATAATATATTATCTCGCTGCACGTCGTCGTTGCATTGCATTTCTTTGCTCCGCCGCCGCCACCACCGACGGCTGTCGCGTCGTTCGGGTCCTTTCTCCCGAAGCGTTGCTATTATTGTCAACGGTCGTCGTTTTTAAAACGTAAAACGTGTTTCGGGTAAAAACGCACAAACGGATTTGGTAAGGCGCCCGATGCCACACACGTATCTTATGTTATTGTTGCACAAGTGACACATACGCGTATGTGGGTACACTGCACTCACACGAAATAATATAAAATTATAGAATAGACCGTTACCGTGAGAATCGTGCGCGACTTACGGGCGGCATTTAACACCCGAGTCGTATCATATTATGGCGCGATAGACATACGCGCGGTAGCCAAAAAGAGATTTCGCTAGCGTACTTTGCACCAAATGTATGATCGGTTTATGTAATGCATACGTATTAACCAGGTATAATCAAACACATTTTTAAGGTGGCTTATTCAAAATGTTGTCAAAAATAATTATCTCTATAAATAATGACCGCCCTAATGGTACCTATTATAAGAATATAATATTTTATCATGAAATAATGTATTTATCGGTATAACTTTTAATTAGGGCTCGGATTTTAAAGCATATGCTTTTATTTTATAGTAGGTATATGAAATAGAAATCTAATTTGTATACAAAAATTTGTTTCATGCCATTTTGATTCCAAATAAAACGATTTATTTTTGCTTTTTTTATGTAAATACTCCCTTTTTATTGTTTTTTTTTTCAATTATTCCAGATATGAATTTTTTATATGTTTATTATGATTTCGTAATAAAAATAAAAATTAATAATTAATGTAAAAACCCAGAATGTGGATATTGTTTTTGTTATCGGCTTGTTTATTAAATGTATTAAACATATAGATTATCGATCTACATATTATTATAACCTACAGTAGGTACCTATACGGTCAGTATGCTTTTAACATCGATGTCAACTGTTTCAAAATTTAAGATTTAGTGTTGTAATTTGAAACCTATTGTATAAAATATGCACCGATCACTTTAGTGGATGTAGAGAGTTCGTTTTCTACGTATGAAAATATTCTGTCGGACAATAAAGTCGGTTTCACTAATGAAAATATAGGGAAATACATGGTAGTTAATTCTTTTTTAAATTTAAATTTATAATAAAAATTTTTTTTATTCATTTTTATAATTAGTTCATGTTAATTAATTTTGGTTACACTCTTTTTAAAAATAAATATGCTTATTTTTTGCTTTTTTAAAACAATTGTGTGCATTTTGTACTTATTATGCTTTAAAATTCGAACCTTACTTATAAGAAATATACCTAATGATAACATGACTTATAATATTTATAGAAGTCGACAGTACACGTTCGACAAAAGACATGAGTATGCGATGCATAACTGATACGAATATATTTGTTTTTGGTTTAATAATTTATTAATTGTCTTAGCTGATAATATTTTTTATTTTTATAGACTCTTCTTACTAATGCATCTGTAAAACACTACGTATACGAAAATAAATAACACTTGTTGTATAAATAGGTAAGTACGCATTTATCTAATCTTTTGCCAAAGGCAAAGTTATTTTCCATTAGGCTTTCTAGTTTCTATACTTATAACAACTATTATTTGAGCGTGATTCTTTTCCTTCCACATTATATCTCTCTTTTATCCATGGATACATACTTTTTACATCGAACGAAATAATATTCAATGTTCTTTTTAGTCAAATCAAAAATACCTCCGTAGTCCGTATGGTATATACTATTTTATATTCAGTTACTATGTTGAACAGTTCAATTTTACGATGATACTATAAACATTTATAACGGTCTTTTTTTGCAATTTTCTACAAAATATTATGTTGTTTGTGAAACGCCATTATTTAAATTTAATTTTTTTTTTATTTTATTATTCTTGTTGCTCATTTCGAAGAAGTCTTATTTATTGCTTACAGTATACTTATTAAAATGTTTGTTTAAGTAAAAAAGTGTGTGTTAATATTCACAAAGAACGGAAATCTGAAAATAAATATAGATAAAACTCGCACATACAGGTGAATCATCATCAATACTGTAGATATTGTTACTCGTTTTTAGACATTTTTAAAAATATCCTTATATAGTAAATATATAAATCAAACATAAAACTCCATCTTATTATAATATATTAAGATTTTTTTAGAAATATTATGACTTCAAGTATTGTTAACATGATAGAATCTTTATTATTTATAATTAATGTATATGATATCATGATCATTTCTTATATTTGAGGACTTGAGGTATTTGAAGACTATAATTAATAACAGTTACATTTTTTTAAATTTCCTATCAAATTCCGGGCTATGCTAAGACTTGTTTAAAACTAGCATTTAAATATAAGTAAAACTAACATATATGGGTAGTAGTTAGGATTGTTGGGTTGGTATATTAAAGAAATAATAAATAATTACTCTCATAAAAGTGGAATCATTTGTATTTCATAATGTATTATTGGTTGTGATATAAAATTAACTGTCAATAATAAATGAATAATAAATTTATTCGATTAAATGAATACGTTTTATGGCAATAATATTTATTATAGTTCTATCAAATTATTATTATATTTGAGCATAAAAGCATGTTGGTATTTTATGTTTTTAAATCTACGATACATTTTATTGAGCTTTATTATTTATATAATATAAAAATATAAAAAAGATTCACAATAAAAATATGTAGGTATGTATATAAATCGTTGGTAATATTAAAACTAATAAGTAATAACTATATAATATGTATAATGTATATGCCCCAACAGTCAAACATATTTCACCTATAATTTAATAATGCTCTTTTGATAGCATACCTATACAAGAAAATCGTTTGGGTTTTAATTCTGAAATATTTATTTATTTTATTGGAGATATTCATAAAAATTTAAATTTTATGCCGTGATTACTTGATTATTTATTTACAGTAGTTTTGCAGGTCCTATATATACCTATGTGATGGTTGTATTTAATTCATATATTTTTATAATAATTTTATATAGGTATTGCAAGTTTAAGGGACTCGTCTTAATGTGACGTACATCTTATTAGTAATAAGATTATGTGCAGTATAGGTAATAAGTTATAAGTTATTACCTATACTGCTCACAATCGTACGGAAAAATGTGTTTGAACAATAATTAATAAATAGACATAAAACTGCGATGAATATAATATATAGTATTTACATCGTGTATCTTGCCATATTATTATAGGTCATAAACCACGATTCCAGAATAATAAAATAAATGTATAAAAAGTAAATAAATAGCCAAGTACAGATAAGTTAAGTTATGGTCCAAATATTATTCCATAAGTATTTTAAATTGTATACAACAAATGTATGTACCAATGTACCTATACCTATTGTACAAAAATGTTTGTAATAAAAATTGCAAGTAATATAATATCGTTTAGTAAAAATGTTAATTATATAGCAAGTTATTATTGAACGTCTATATGAACTAAAATAATAAATAATATTATAATATTTTAAATTAAGTCATGCAATATCATATTATTATACTGCATGTGCACCGGAGTAGAACTCGCGAAACCGGAGAAAACGGCAACGACATTATTGCCGCGCGAGGACGACAGTAATATAATTTAATAACGCAGTAAAGTATTTTGGCGTGGGTGGCGTTATTAAATAATGGGTTTTTAAAATGTAACTTTTACAATTTTATTGACACGCGACACACGTGCGTTAATAATAACATAAAACGATTACGATACGAAGGTCTCCAACTGTATATAAATTGTATGTATGTGTGTGAGTGTGTGTGTGTACGATCAATTGGGATCAATTAGACCGCCCACAAAAAAAAAAAAAAATTAAAAGGTAATAACAACAATATAAATAGCACATTAATGTAATAAATAATAATATCTATCGTATATCGTAATATTATTACAACGAAACGCAGGCGTGCGCGAAAGCTGAAGTACACAGCACCGTTAACGACGATGGATTTCAATCCGATTTCGGATATCATAACAATATACGCCACCGTACCTATGGAAAATATGTACATAATTATTATATAATGTTCATTTATAGGTGTACAAAATATTCGTTAAAGTATCCATGATTATATTATACAGATATTATCCGGACAATATGTGTTAGAAAATGAATGGTATTTATTTTCGATTCTTTTTAAAATTTTCTGTAGTATTATTTGTTTTTGAAATTAACTTTAAAAAATAATTAATTTTTATAATATTTTATATTTTATTGAATATTATCTAAGTCATTAAGCATATTCATCCACTTTTTCTTTAATAATGTAGTTATTTCAAAATCTTAAATCGATAGTATCTATTTATTTTTTAAAAATATTTTCGATTTATTGTGCCATTTAAGGATTGTCTTATGACGTTGCAAACTTTAAACTTTTGTTTCACTTATAAGAGTCATTACTTTTTAATTTAAATTAAATTAAAATAATTTAGCAGATAATTATTAAAAATATATTAGGTATACTAATAATGTATTGAAATTCAAATTTGAAGTAGTTTCCGAGTTTTAAATATGATGTAGGATAATAAATATGCTTATACAAGCGATAAAAAATATATTACTGATTATGTAATATTTTTTTGTTTATATTTACGAAAAAAGTTTAAAAGAATTTTTATAAAACAGGAAGAGTATAAACTATAAAGTTTATTGCTTAGTTGCTTTCCAATTGCTTTAAAAATGGAAAACTTTATTAAGCTATTAGAAATTTACGATTTGTAGTATCTGTCTGAATAAGAATAAAGCTTAACAAATATTAAATATAGGTACCTTAATAGCTTGTACAGCCATAGCCAGTCGGCTGCCTGGGCTAGTAATATGGACTTCACTTATTCTTAGTAGGTACCTACATTAATATTAATATATACATATATATATATCTGATTTATAACTTAAAGCGAAAGGGGTGTGGTTCTCATCTGAAAATCAGAAGTTTGTAACACTTCTTAAACGGTAAAAATAAATCTCTAATATTCGAGAATAACGTGATCTTTAAGTTTAACTAAAAATATCAAAAATCAGATTTTAAATAACAAAAAAAAAAAGGATGAACTTGTATGGAAAATCATTCTGTATATGATGTTATGGTAATTTATAATATTTAACGATGGTTTATAGCGACCGTTTGTAGTATCGGCCGACTGATGTAGCTTGGATGTAGGTACAGTAACAGTATATATATATATTTTTTTTTGTAGTTGTATACTATACGCGTAAATAATTATTATATTATATTGTAAGGTGTAGTCAGTATGTCGTAGGTATCTGTACATCCGCAGTAGTTGAATATACACTTGTACAGAGTGTATATACTATATATATTATATCTAATGTGAGTTTATATGTGTGTGAGAATACAGCTAATTGGCTGCAAGAGCTTCAGGGTAGGGTTATTTGTACGTACAACTTGAAAGTTACAGGGCACGCGCTGTAGAGACGTATTTATTATTTGCCAGCGTCGTGACGATCGCGTCGCGCCCCGATGTAAGTCTCTCGTCGCGTTTAAGCACCGCGCGAATGTGCGGTAATCGGTGCACACATGTATGGAGGCCAATCTTAATGTTATGTATCCTTTTAGGTACCTATATTATTATTATTATTATAACACCGTGTACCCCGCGATGTTATCATCGTTTTGTGGTTTTGCGCACGCAACCGTAGGTAAGTATAATATATATAATATTGTGTATTATATGTAGGTAATAGGTATATACCGCGGTCCGCGACTGATAATAATAACCTATATATTGGCTATAATATATTTTATATATGGTTGTACGTTATATACTTACTGTGTAGCCCAATCGCAATAATAAACGTGACTCAGTGTTGTAATACTTGTAATACATATAAACCGACGTTTCTCTCGAATAAGAATACGCTTCGACCCTCGTTATTTTAATACCATTAGAGAGAACACTCATCGATTCAAATGTTTGTTTTTGATATGGAACTGAGTACGTTTTACGGAAAACAAAATTTATAAAATTATTCAAGCATTTATTTCTCCATCATGTACACACGATTAATTATAGTCTATCCCAGTAATAATAGTTTACATTGGTAATCTACATGTTTTATAAAATGGATAATTTTGATATACCTGTGCAGTGTACCAGGTACCTACACATGTATTCATTATTCATATTCTTCATATTTACGTTGTTTATATCTTCTGTATGATGTATAATTACGTAGTATGATTCACCTACTTGTTATTTGTGATGTACTTATTTATATATTCATATAATATTTTCAATATTATTTAGGCCCAGTTGGCTGTTATGCAATTAAATTTTAATAAATATAAAATAATACAGTTTTGTATCACAAAACACGTAAAGTGTATACAGTATAGGCACTCTAAGTTTGTTCATTGTAGTGACATGACGTACTTTGCCGTCTCTTTAGTCATTTCCATACGACATAATCATAATATATATATATTTTTTCTAGTATATATAAGTGTACCCAAGTGTATTTACATTCAAAAGATGTTAATAGAGAGTTAGTAAGAAACAAAAAACAGAATTTGGAAGTCAAAGATTTTGCTAATCTAACAGAAAGTGCCTTGGAAATTTATGTCATATTAATACGATCTCTGATATTGAATAATTAGAAAGTGTTTATTTTTGCTATTTTGATGTTTTTTTATATAAAAATAATACTATTTAGTTTTAACTAGTTTTTTCAGACTTTTTTCCAGGAGGTAGGGATGCTAAGGTTTATTTTTTACTTAATATTTTTAA
>NW_026083140.1:0-64235 GCF_020184175.1 Aphis gossypii
CAATAAATTCAAACGGTCGTGTATATTTGACCGATGACGATGACGGGTGTAGTGAGACCAGAAAATTCGGCCGATAAATGAACCCGAAAAATCGGACGAATTTGACGGTCTCGAATCGGCCAATATCGGGTGTAGTGTGACTAATGCCTAAGACATTCATTATAAATACTCTTTATTTATAACAAGTTATTATAAATCAATATAAAAATAAAAATCGTTTAAAATTGTATACAGAGTGAACCGATTATTCAATGTAACACGCCAGTAAGTATATTATAAGTTCTATAACCTCTCTTATTGCAATGCACTGTTTGACGAGGTTGAATTAATTTCCATTCATCGACGGAAAATGTTATACCAAAAATACATTTTTCATAGTTATTAGAATTTAAATAATTTTCATCATCAGAAGATGTATCATAATATTTTGTAGTGTTAATACCATAATATTCTAAAAATTATAATTAATAGAATAAAGTTTATAATAATTCTCAGCTAAATCGAATTATTATTATGTAAACTATATAAAATGTATATACTTACTTTTTACTGTTTGTGAGGAGTTTACATCTGTTTTATTAGCAGGTAAAATTCCAAGAATATTTAGTATATTTCTGCCATTACGAGTAACACGAATGCGTATTGATGCTGGTGTAACAACATCTTGAATCCCTTCACTTACACTGGACGCTATTCTTCGCCACACTTCTGCGTTAACCTAACCCGGTGACGGGTGCATGTTGCTCCGCGGGACTGTGATGTTGTGTGGCTGCTGTGCTGCTGCTAGACGTGTCTCCGTAAAGAAACTCGTCATGCTTGCCTCAAGCGCCCGTAAACGTGCCTCGAAAGACTTTGATTCGTTCGTTTGCGGCAACGTTTGTGTCAACAACTTCAACTGTTCCGCCGTGGTTTTAAATATGTCGCTCTTTACCGGCCCTGCAGACTGTCCCTGTTGCATGGTCGACTGATGCCCATCGTACTCCGACAAGCTGCCCGCCGGTTTTTGACTTGCTGTTGGGCTTGTCGAAATCCCCCCGGGCGGCTGTCCGAATATTTGGCTGGCGCTCGTGTCTGCCAGCGTCGGAGAAATGTCCGGTTGCCCTCCCGTACCGCCCGCCAATATATTTATTGCAGGTTGCACGTGATAGAACCTGACGTTCCCGGGATCTTGTCCTCTTTCCCGAGTATATTCCTCGAGCCTAAGAATTATGTCCGGTTTAGAGCCGGACATGCTTATCTCCCGGGCCGTACACTCGCTACGTAGCTGTGCCGTCGTCAATTGTTGTAACGATTTACCTGACATATTGCACTTCTTTTCCAAGAGTTTATCAATGCAGACGTTAACTATTGCGTAGACGGTAGCCTGTGCTTGTTATACGGGACGGATGCTCCGGGATTATTCGGTTGTGGGTGTGAGCAAACACTTAGAGTAACCAACTAAATAATGTTGTTACGTATATATAATAAAAAAAAAACGTAATTTGCGCGATGTTTTGATTACGCTCGCGCAAATGATAATCAGCTGTGCATTATTTCGACGAACGCACGGGGCGTGATCACCACAAGACAAAAAAACTATATGGCAATAGCTATTAACGGTAACACAAAGCCAACAAGGCGCGATCGCCAATAAGAGAATTGGCCGTAAAAAAAAAACAGTAAAGTTGTGTCGGCGTTCGGAACGTGGTTGTTGTCCGTAGTACGGTTGACGCAAGAGAGGCCGATCGCCGACGGCCGGCACTCGTCCGGCCCGACTTGTCTTCCCGTCCCGCCTAGCCTTTGCAGCGTGGAGGGAGAGTCGACGATGTCGCGTCGTCGTCACCCGTGGTGGTGGTTGATAAAGTCGTAGACCGGTCGCTGCGGTGCCTGTACTTTGTACTGGCAGCCGTTGCGTACCGTGTCAGTTCATCAATAATTTGTCAGTGCGTTTGTTATGCTTTTAATTTAAATTTAATTCAAATAAAATAATTATAATGCTAAACGTCTGGACTTTAATCACTAAAATTGTAAGAAAAATATAGTTAGGTACCGGAAATAAAGCGTGTTTGACGAGTTATTTTCCTCGGGTGTATAAATCCCTAGATCTGGCCCTAATTACAACTACCTTACTCAAAAAAAAAAAAAAAAAAACCAATTGGTAATTATTTTGACATTACACGATTTTGTTGAAACATAAAAATACAAAGTATTTTACTTCAAAAAAATTGTATTTACTCTACAAGATATTTGTTAGAGATCAAAATATTTGTAAACAGTATAATATAATTGTTTTACTTACTTTTACAATCAAAAATTTCATTTTTATTTTTCAAAATTTCTTTATCAACAACGGATGGGTCGACTTTTGGTTTTCTACCTGCCTACACATATAAAACATTTATTAATTTAATATTACCAACGACATGTTTTAAAATATGAAATACAAGATAGTCTAGGTATAGACGTACTTACTATACTAATCCGTTACTTAATTATTAATTATAAAGATGTACCTACAGTCATAGACTGCCATTGATATAATAGGTATTGGAATTTTTTATACTTAATATATATAGTATAATCATTTTAAAAATATTTCAACTAGCTTTACTTCTAAAATTTTATATAAATGTTGATAAACCAAAATGATGGTCGGTAAAATACTTGAAAATACAAAACGAGTATAAGATTCCTCATAGAAATAAAAAATAAATAAAAGCACAGATTTAAATACAATTAATTATTTTTTTTACAATTTAGTAAAAGAGAAGTGGATAATGGTAGGAAATATTATAATTTTTAATGTTTAATTTTTGAATATAATCCTACAATATGAGTAGGTAGTAACTAGTAACAATAATCTACATATTAATTTCTAAGCCTATCTTTAATCGTATTTATACACATTAAATGGTATGATACATCAATCAAAAAAATTAATTTGAATAACAGTTCCCAGGGTTTGGAACATACATTTAAAAAATAAATGCATTCACATTCACATTCATAGAGCTTAAAATTGAATGTATTACCACTCAACATTCAATTTTTCAAAAAGAATGCATTCATACTTGCATTCTTTTCTTAAAAGAATGCATTCTTAACCACATTCATGTAAAAAAAATGTTTTATTTTATTTGAATAAAACATAATATATTAATTTATTTTTTGTGTTTAACGAGGCATTTTATATATTGCATGAACCATATCAATAAACGAAGTAGGTATAGCAAATAGAAATAACACACATTTTAAACATTAACTGCATTAACAATATTATATAATATTGTATATATATATATATATATATATGTTACATACAAAGTCCGAAATTGTACATTTCGCAAATTGTACAGAGATTTTTGTACACATTTCGAATTGTACAATGTTACTGTACAAAGTAACTAAATTGTACAAGTTACTTTATACAATTCGCGATGTGTACAATAATCACTGTACACATTGTGATATATATAAAATAAAATACGTAAAACTATAATACAACAGTTATGTTAATAAATTAAAATTTTTCGTATAAAATAAAAGACGTGAATCTATTATAAGAGTATATTAATATCGTCTCTTATAGTTACATGAATTGTTTTTCCCACGTTATGTGAAATCAAACATATTAGTATAGGTATAATGCAATAAAAATGATAAAGTTTATCTAAACGACTTTAAAACTAGTTTCTTAATAAATATTATACATCAGTAGATCATATAAAAATAAATATACTTGAGTCTTTACATATTAGTATACTACAATTATTGAAAAAATCACAAAATTTAAAAACATATTCAAAAAGTTACAATCATTCATATAAAAAAATATTATTATAAATAACTACATATTACTAAGTTAATATAACCCCTGTACACAATATTATATAAAATAATTATGCAAAACTATAATAACAGTTAGATATGTTTTAAAAGTATAAATAAAATAAATAATATTACTAAAGTCAAATATAATTTAATTTAATATTTTTCAAAATAAAACCATTGTAGATACTTACATACTAGGTGTTCATTCATTATTTATTTTTACAATCAAGTGAGTTATGACAGCGTGAATTGCATAACACATTTTTTTTTTTACATATACATTTATTATTATAACATTTCCGTGTATAAAAACATTTCAAAAATCCTTGCCCTTCAAACATTGATTCTTTCGTACTTGCCGATCTTAGAGAAATTTTATCAGTAGGTATATCATTAATATTTAATATATTTACCTCATCACAAGATGAAAATTGATTCCGACTGAATAGTTGTGCAATAATGCCATTTTTCGTTCCGATTTTATACAAGTCGTCCGTTGTTACTTCCATTATAACACCTAATAAAATGAAAGTAAATCACTTATTCACTTACTAATATGATAATTATTTACAAATATAAAATAATGTATTACCTATGATATTTCTTGAATCTCCTTTACTTCTATCTACCTCTGGTACAGGTAACATTACATTTGTTCCAATTGAAACGACTGGATATTTTAAGATACTATCAGTTTTCATTCGTTTTGCTTGATGATGTAATGAACTTACAGCTAGTTTTTTATTTTTTTTTATTTTATCTTGCACAACTGCAATGTCTTCTAATACCGATTCACTTGAAGTTGAAGCCTGCTCTAAAATATTATCTTCACTTATTTCTGTTTCGGTTAATTCATTATTAACTAGCTCTAATGAAGAAATTGCTTGTTGTAAATCATTCTCAGAATTTAATGTTTTAAGTATATTCTCAGGTAGAGCAATAGAAGTGAGGCCAAGTTGTGCTTTTCTGCCGAATAATACCTCAAATGGTGATTGTTTAATACCAGAGTGATAGCTACTATTTTTTTGAAACTGGCAAAATCGAAGACCTTCACTCCATTTATTGGATTTGTTATCCGACATCCACGCCCTTAAAATATCTTGCACATCTCTGTTTGCCCTTTCAACACTTCCTTGACTCTGAGAGTGGCGAGGTTTCCCATGAACAATCTTAAGTTGTGGCCACATATTTTTTAATTCATCAATTATACAATTAACGAACTCTCGGCCGTTGTCTGACTGAAGAATTGAAGGTGCTCCAAAAGTACAAAATATATCAATTAAATTATATGTTACTTCAGCTGCAGTTTTTGTTTTAAGAGCACGCAACGTTACAAATTTTGATAAATGGTCCTGGTAATTTAATATAAATTTGTACCCACCATCATTGCATGACTGCATATCGATTAAATCGACCTGTCCACGCGCATTGACTTCATTAAATACCATAGGTTTAACAACTACTCCTCTTTTTTTTGAAACTCTTTTTTTTAAACACGTTACACAATTGTTTATATATAATTGTATAACAGGACGTGATATATTAACGTAATCATTTTTTAAATGATAAATCATTTTATGAAGTCCACCATGTCCTGTTTCTTTATGTGATTTTTCAAGAACATCATATATTTCATCGTTATGTAAATAGTATTTAACTGCATTATTTTCTGTTCGATTTAATGGAAAAATTAATTTATTAACTTCACCTACTTTAATAATATCGTAGCGATTTAAACGTCTGTAGTCTAATGAAGTCTTATTTTTTCGACTTTTAGCTTCAAGTACCTCATTTATAATTTTTTTGTAATTTTCTTCATTAACTATGGCCATTGAATTTGAACTTACACTAATATTTTTAATTTTTTCATCAAACGAACTTTTAAAATTAAAATTATTTTCAACTTCACTCATTTTGCCCAGTTCTATTATCACACTATTATAAATTGAAATATTTTAGGAATGCTGCGTATACAATGCACTAACTTGTACTAGAATCTGTTTAAATTATATTTTTGAACGACAGTATCGTAAAGTCGTTTAGAGATAAACTTTATCATTTTTATTGCATTATACCTATACTAATATGTTTGATTTCACATAACGTGGGAAAAACAATTCATGTAACTATAAGAGACGATATTAATATACTCTTATAATAGATTCACGTCTTTTATTTTATACGAAAAATTTTAATTCATTAACATAACTGTTGTATTATAGTTTTACGTATTTTATTTTATATATATCACAATGTGTACAGTGATTATTGTACACATCGCGAATTGTATAAAGTAACTTGTACAATTTAGTTACTTTGTACAGTAACATTGTACAATTCGAAATGTGTACAAAAATCTCTGTACAATTTGCGAAATGTACAATTTCGGACTTTGTATGTAACATATATATATATATAAATAAATAAAATATTAAAAATAATTATAAATTATAATTTAGAACCATATATATTAACATGTTATACAAATTAGTAATTAATGAGATAAATGAGAAACATCTTTTATTTCACAATAAATATTAAATAATATATAATAATAAAGTAGATATAGAAAGACTTGTCTTTAGTTTACATTAACTATACTGTTAAGATAAATGTATCATAGACCATAGTAACATTGTAAGAAATAACAATAACATATAAAATTAATAAAATGTAAAATGAAAACAGTCTTTTTGTTTTACAATAAATATCTATATAATAATATTAAATAATAATGTATCATAGAAACAATAACATCAAACATGAATAAGAATTAAAATGTAAAAATTAAATAAATAAAACAGTCTTGTTTTGAAATAAGTATAAAATATTAAAATAATAAAGATAAATGTATCTCAATGTATCTTTAGGTATTACATTTTAATAATAATAGTTTTTCAAATAAATTATTAGATAAACGTTGCCTCTGTGGCACTAAAATTCCTCCAGCAGCACTAAACAGTCTTTCGACCGAAGCACTAGAAGGTAATCCTACATTAAAATATATAAATGTTTTTACGACCTTTGGATACTTCAATAAAGATGTAACTTCGGTATTAGTACTTTTTAAATAATCACTAAGTTGTTGGTCTGGTTTGATGTTATTAGGTTTACTTTTTAACATGCAGAAAAAGTCTTCTGACTCACTAACATTCTCATCACTGCTACTTGAGCCATTTAGTGCTTCTTGGTTAAGTTTGTTAAACTCAGTTTTAAGCCATTCTTCAGCTGTGTTATACATATCAGTATCATTTAACCATTTCAATTTGAATTGCGGTATAAGACATGCAGCTATTATTAAATTTTTTTCACACCATATTGGACTAAACCTGGAATATATTATAAAAAATCATTATAATTTATTATATTGATATTACTATAGTAATTATTAAATTTAATTATTTAAATAAATTACCTTTTATCAATTCCTGTAACTATTATTTCTATAAGAGAACCACATATCGTAAAGTTTTTGACTTTAAGCTTATTATATGTACGCGCCCAATAGTAAATGTATTGACCGCAATAATAATATTATAACACCTAACCTTGACCTAACGCCTCGAATCGCACGGATAGGCAACTCTATGTGCGCGACGACACCAAGGAACGGGAATGGAGTAATTAACAACTATGGGAATTAGGATGATGCAGTTTAGTTATAGGGGGGGGGGGGTCTCTGTGATCGATCCGGTCTGGTGCAATGATCACAGAGAGTACAATTTCGGGACACAACTTAACACTAAACTTAAAACTACTTGACGTCGGTATGGGATGGTCCGCTGAAGACCCGGGCTGAACGCACTCGACGACCTGGGCGGCCTCTCACACAACAGAGTAGTTGCTGGCGGACTTACGCGACGACAATACCGATGATAATACGATGATGGACCAGCGACACACCGTAGTCGGAAGATGCTATGATGTATGAACTGAATGAGGCAATAATGTGGCAAATAAACTTACAAAATGTGTAGTGGTATGAGGGCTTTATTTTGTGTCCTCACAATTTACATATAGGTGATTGTAGATCACCAAAGAATAATAATAATAATAATAATAATACACAAGTTCTTGTGCTCAATGCGACTTACAAAAGTATTAAAAAGGCAACAAACAATTTTTAGAGCAATTACGTACAACGCTGCAATAGCGGAAAAAGAACAACAAAAGTACGTACGGCACGTAACGAATACAACAAGAAGACATAGTAAAAAGGGCGTTGGCCGCAGAATAATAACAATAATAACAATAATAAGTGACATCAGTAATATGAGACAAGATAACAAAATAAAAGAAATATGATATTAAACATCTGCGGAAAAAGGCCGACCAATAATTAAATAATATAATAAGAGACAAAGAGAATAAATATACAGATAACAATACTATTATAATAATTAAACAATTAACATAAAAGACGGAGTGGAGTGCGGGGAAAAAGGAAGATGAGATTGCAAGCGGTGTCGTCGCGCGGCGATTAGGTAGTAGGCAGGTATTTAATGGTCGTGGCGCTAACATTGTACTTCTTTTGTAATGCATATAAAGTTGGAAGCAAAAAAACCATATAAACACTTTTTTCTCCTTGAAGAAAATCTAAAGAATCAGCTAGTGGTTTCATAACATCAACATATTCTTGAATGAAATCAATTTCTTCTAATCCAAACCGAGGTATTGAACAAAAATCAAAAACGTTATGAAATTTATTTGATCCTAGAGGTACTTTCAACAAATTATTAATTTGTGAAATTCCGTCATATAGTCCATTCCAACGAGTTTGACTGGGTGACTTAAGGTAAACACCAAATTGTTCATGTATTTTTTCAGCCACAAGACATGATTGATTTTGTTTGTTCCAAAGTTTTTGAATTTTGGCAATGACTTTTCTATATACTTTCTTAAAGTGTAGTAATTTTTTTTCTCTTTCATTATAAATACATTTGTTATCAATATTACTTAAAGCTTTTTCTATATCATTTGTAGCAATGAGATTAACAGTATGAGATGCCATCTTCTATGTAATAGTAAATTAATATTATCTAAATCATCTTTTTCTTCAGTGCCCTCATTGAGGATATCAAATAAGTCGATAAAACAAATTTGATAATCATCTTCATCATCTTCCAATGGTAGTTCTTTACTTAATTCTTTGAAGGCCTTTACAAAATTTGAGCCATTGTCTGTTGTGCATGATAATACCTTGTTAGAAATTTTGTAATCTTGGTGAATAGAATATATTTTTTGAGCAATTATATCGTAGGTGTGTTTTCCTTCTATTCGTGAACACGCCAAAGTAGCATTTTTTCTTAATAATGTCTTATCCTCAATCCGATGACATGTTACACCAATGAAACTGCGTTTGCCCTGAGTCCAACAATCAGCTGTTGTAGATACCCACAATGTAGAGCCAAGAGTATCAATAAGATTAGTTTTCATTTCATCAAACATAATAATAATTTTTGATTTAAGCGTTTTTGAACACATGACTGATAAATGTTTCGGTAATCCTAAACGTACAAGATTAATAAAATAAGACTGATCGACTATTCGTAAAGGTTGAGTTTCTGCAACTATAAATTTTAGAATCATCGAGTTAAGCGTTTTTTGCGATACTACATCTCTACCAACTCCAGATCCAAAACGTTCAAGTGGGGCTTGTAGAAATTTTTTATTCTTCAACGTATCACAACCAATAGAAAGACTTCGTTTTGTATCAGATGTTGAATTAGTGGTGGCTTTTAAAAATTCTTGTAATTTAAATTGATGTACTTTCTGAAAAGTATAAAATAAATAAGTTAGTCTATAAAAGTTATAGATGTTATAGTTATAAGTTATAGTATATTTTAATTTTTAATGAGAATCAAGATATCGAGACCCATGCATTAAGTTAATGGTTTAATACTTTAATTACATATTTATGTCACACGTTTCATATAATTAAAAAGTAGTAATAATTAATAGTAAATAATAACTGATTAACGAAAACTAGTGAGTAACAAATTACAAGTAATTGGACATTGGAATACCTGCATATGTCTTTTTAAGTTGGACGATGCACGTTTATGAACACTATATTGTTAACTACAGGTGATGCACTTAACAACGTAGTTGTCTTCTTGCATACAAATTAAAGTAAAATAGCCATCATATCCTTTCCATGGTAATTGAGGTAATTCCAATTCTTTAATGTTCATAGAACTCGTAGTACTTTGATTAGGCTCCATCATATTAAAATATTAAATTAAATGACTAAAACGACGTAAAAATAAAACAGAATAACAACATTAACATTTTTAAATTTATTTATAATTTATTTGGTGGTGCGTGATAAGGATAAACGTGGAGACTAAAGATAAGGAGACCAAAACGCGTGGGTTACCATTATTTGTTATTGTGGTTGAAACTGAGACGATAATATTCTAATCAGTAATCTTGCCGCAGATTATGTAGATACTCTAGTAATAACTATTTTTTGGTATTAAAAATATAATATTAATATATTTTCCATGTGATTAGAAAAAGAATGCATAATTACATTCAATTTCCATTCATATTTGTTTGAGAAATAAATGCATTCACAATCATAATTCATAATGTAAAAATTGAATGTACTCATGAATTGCATTCATTCCAAACCCTGAATATACCAGGAATATAACATTATATTATGATAATAGGTACTTACCATTATAATGACGGTGGAATTGAATATTATTACAAATAAATGAATTATGCAAAATAAAAACTCGGAAATCAGGAAATCTGATCACGGAGAAATCCAAACGACAATTAATGATAGTATAAAATACTAATCGGTAATCATCAGTAATCACATTACCTATTACAAAATTATTTTTAATTTACATTATATTTCAGACCAAAATAGCTATTTATAACAATAGAGGAAGATCTATATATATATATATATATATATAACAATTGAAATTTTCGCTACGATGACGCGCGTCAAAATTAGAAAAACCAACAAAATATCTGCTGCTCGTCGCACGTATATAACCACAACATAAACTTAACAATTACCATACAGTTAAAATAAAAAAGCACCATATTTATCATTTTTTTTTTAAATAAAAAAAAAAAAAAATATATTATGATTAATAATTTGTATATAAAAATAATACAAAGAATACAATTGTATTAATATGATATAACTGAGTTACTTCTTTATAAACTAATTTAAATTAAACAAGCTTAAAAAAATGAAGAAACTCTAGGTACCAGCATTGCTTATTTGTTTATATTATCTCTGAGTATATCAATAAGGAATATCGTACGCAATAAATAATCTTAAGAAACATAACAAGTAATGATTGACATTGTTTCATTGAACAAAAATTTTAATTGTTATAATACAACATAAGCATTGTAGTTACTGATTTGTAACCAAACCAGACACTGTTGACCATAACAATTGTTATAACACACACCATGTACAGCGTTTTATGCATGTAATATTTTCATTAATTACTTACATTATAATAATAATTATAATACACATTGTTCTGTATGTTTTTTTTTTATGTCTCATGTTCAAAATATATATCAAATATATCATAAAAATGTACAATATTCTTAATTATTTACCATTACAAACAATTAAAAAGAATAAACTCCAATACTTAAACGTATTATTGCCAAGTTTAATTTTACGTATACAATAATATATATTTATTGTTTGTTAATATTACACTTTACTATAGTGTCCTTTAAAATACCTTATATTCCTTTAATTTGATTTTCAAATACATGTGTACATTGTACAATATATGATGTGGTCGATTAAATTATAATATAATATGTATGTGTTTAAGAACTAATATCACACTTTCACAGGAATAGATTTACACTGGATGAGGACGTATAGCTAGACACTCAATTGCAATTTTTCGAATTCATTTGTTTTTTGTTTTACAATCACAAAAGAACCGGGCAAGCAACCGTACACCGTATTACACTGGTTGAAGAGTAATAGACAATTACCATTTTTCGTATTTTTATATTATGTATATGTAATATAATACATATTATCATATTATTACATAATTACACATTCCAAAAACAGCCGGGCAATTATGTCGAGATAAACTTTTACACCGAGAGCGATAACAATGATAATACTATCAGTTAGGTATATTAACTATAGGTAATAACTTATAAAACAACGATCGATCGACTTAAGTACTTTTTTAGTACATGATCTCTTTTCTAGACACCTGATCACCATTTCCGACCGAATTCCCCGTAAAACTATTTTCACTCGACCACATCTAAGGTTAGGTTAGGACCCCCCTCGGCGCCTTCCATAACCCCTGGATAGGTTAGGTTAACTAAAATTGTGACTACTAGACTTTTTACGATATTTTCTTTACAATCCCATCTCCGATCTAGGGTACTCACAAAAACAACATCTGAACTTTGACATTAGGAAGTATGACAATTATGGATCTAACTTTAGGACATCAATTTACATCATATTATGATGACTGATAGCTAGACATTCAATTACCATTTTCACTAAATAAATTTTATAATATAAAAAAAAGAACCAGGCATGCGACGGGACACGGTATGAGATTGTTCATATTATACTATATTGGTATCATAACCTACTATTCACACATTGTCCACGATCCGACGCAATCGGATTGCCTACGTTGTGGGTGGGTTTAATTGCGTTTAATTCGATTTTTCCCAATGATAACTGACAACTCGATTTGAATGCTCATAATATGTTATTCGACTTTATACTAATTATCCTACAATACAACATTAGACTTTCGACGTTGGAGGCGCAGGTGGATTGTATTGTCAGATATAGATTTAGGATACAGATTTAGTTACGTGATGTGATGATTGATAGCTAGACACTCGACTACCATTTTCGCTAAATACATTTTTTTATATACAAAAAGACAGGGCATGCAATGGGAAACGGTATTACACCAGTTTAGGACTGATAGCTAGACACTTAATTAAAATTTTTCGTATTTATTTACTCGACTTCGGTACTTTTCTTACTTTTTTAGTGTATGATTTCTTTTCTAGACACCCGATTACAATTTCCGACCGAATTCCTGATAACACGATTTTTACACGACCCCCTCGAAGGCGCCAAAGGCGGCTTCCACCAGCCCAGAAATCGAGGCACACCGACCCCCTCGAAGGTTAGGTGAACTAAAATTGTGACTACTAGACTTTTTACGATATTTTCTTTACAGTCCTGTCTCCGACCTAGGGTACTCACTTAGAACGAATATCACTTAGACCGAATTTCACAGCAGAGCAAGGCACATCTAGTAATATATAAAATACAAATAAATTTGTTATATAATTTAAAATTATTTAGAAATAAATCATGATTATATACTACAGCTCTACGCATGTTGGAAAACGTTACGCTGGCATCCTAGATGAAAAGGTGTTTTTCCCCCATTTAGGGGGGGGGGGGTGTACAAATTTTCAAAATACGTTTACAAATTTATACAAATTATATAACAAATTTTGGTACTGGATTTAAGTGTCTAAGATAAAAATTATGAATGCTGATGCTGGAGTAACGTTACGCTGGCATCTGAGATGAAAAGGTGTTTTTCCCCCATTTAGAGGGGTGTACAAATTTTCAAAATACGTTTATAAATTTGTACAAATTATACAACAAATTTTGGTATTGGTTTTGAGGATTGATTCCAACCTGTGGATGCCTGCGTAACTTACCTGAGGTTCCCACCAGAACCTGATTTACCAAATATATGGCTCAGGACAAAATAAAAATAAATTTTTATTTCAACAAAATAATATTACATAGTTATAGCTAATCACCGGTGGGCTCCTTGGCCACGTGGGCCCAGGGGAGCTATTCAGAAATTCATACGAAAAAGATCCGTATACGAAAATCGTGGTTTCCACATGAGTTTTCACATGATCCCAAAAAACCGTATTCTAAACACTTTTTCGTATACGGATACAATTATATCATGTGAAAAATATTCACATGGTTGATTCGGATGGGTTTCCGTATGCGGATTCATGTTATTTAACCGGTTTTAAGGTTTAGATTATGGTTTAAACATTGAATGACGAGACTTAGAGTCATAATTCATGATTTATGTTTATTATAATATCATGATATCATGTAAATAATTTAATATATTTAAATATAATATTCATTGCATCAAGAATTCTGAATTAAAAGATAATTAGTAACATGATGTTCGTAGAAAAAAATTATAGATAATATTTTATAAGCTCATACTCTTAAGTAAAGCGCAGATTTGTATGCATTTGCGTATTTGTTTTGGTTGTTCGTATGCTACTATGCTAAGTAAATATTACAATATTATTTCATGAAATAATGATTCAAAAAAAGAATTTTTTTTAGTGCATATTTTTGTATATTTTGCAATTTTCTATTTTAAAATTTTAATTTCATATTTGAATATTTTTTTGTTTTTTTTTTATACATTTTTTAAATATAAACTACTTATTTTGTCTTTTATAAAATAAGAAAAAATATTATATTTTTATAGTTTCGTTTAATATCAAAGTAAATTAATAAGTCTACTTGTAGGAATAAAAGGTTTTTCCAATAATTGCCTTAGGACTTAGATCAATAGTCGGGTAAATAAAATATGTAAACTAAGATAAGAAAACAACGGTTACGAGTTTACGACGATGATTAAACATTGATTTTATTTTACTAATGTTCAAAAATTATTTTTTTTTTTTTCTAATCATTTTATGCATATTTTAACATTTTAGTGCTTAGATTTATGCATAAGTATTTAAGATTTTTTAGCGCATATTTGGTTGGTTTTAATGCATATAAAAATTTGCGCTCTACACAAATAAATCATAATCAAACGTTGATTGTGTTGACCGTTTTTATCTACAGAGTACAGAGAGTTAACTTATCGTCTTGTTTAAGTCGTCTCTGATATACTTATAATATATAAATCCCAGTTATAGTTTTATATCAAAAAGTTAAATTTTGGCGAGTTATAAAATTACATTTATAAACATTATTGCAGTACAACGCTAACAATCACACCGTGTATACTGTATACCTACACACCCGTGACTTGTTTTTAGAGTTTACGTGTTTTTAAGTGTTTTTTTCATTGCGTTAAGTTTTTTATATTATTTTAAATTTAAAATCCAACGATGGACGATTTGGTTTTATATGAATTGTTTGCCGGCGTGGAAGTCCTCAAACAAGTTGAAGAAAATGCCATAATGCTCCTAGGCATGAGCATTCAGCAGTAGATCCTTTTATATGTAAGTTGAAAACTTTTTTGAAACTTATTCAACTCGAGGTGGTTGAGTTATAGGTACTTCAATAAGTTAGATTTGTTTATTTTTCTAAAATATCACACATTTCGTAGCTATTAGCGAAATGTTGAATGTGTACACATTTTCAAGAAGTACCTAGTTAAACACACATGTGTTGTATATGGGTGAGTATATAGTGTGTATGTTTGTACTGTAGGCTACATATAAACTCATATACAAATGTGTTGACTCAGGGTAAAGGAGTGTGTGACCATTTCGGTTCCCACGATGGACTACGTAACCGAAATGGCTGGGTCAGCACATACTGAAGGCCCCGGACGGACCGTTGCGACGGCCCGGTCGGTGGTCGGCAGTCAGTCGAGGAAAGTCAAGAGTGAGAAAACAACTAGTTTGTTTTAACAGAGCATCTTTTAATTTTAAGCAGAGCATCTTTTAGTTTTATTTAATCAGAGCATCTTTTAGTTTTTTTTAATCAGAGCATCTTTTAGTTTGTTTTAACAGAGCATCTTTTAGTTTTATTTAGTCAGAGCACCTCGTAAATTCCTGTGTTTTTTATTTGACACCGATACTAATATTTGAACACCATTCGACGGTGGGCCACACTTCACATGCTTCCTAGGGATTAGGCCGTCAAATGCGTGTACAAATGTACAATTTGGAAAAAACTCCTATCATTACGTGTATTTAAGTTGGACTAAAAGCTTCCTCGTATTTTATAAGCATAAGATCTAATACTAATTATATATTACATATCGTAAATATCAATAGCACGGTGAACATGATAATAATATTACATTTTCAAATGTCAATAATCACCCATCATCTCCCCCCACAAAAAAAAAAAAAGTGAATTACATTCTTTCATATTCACTATATTATATGTTATTGCCTATTGGTAAATATTATGTCACTATTATAAACATGTATCTATTATATTTTATTTTTATTTTCTTAGACTTGTCAGACCGTGATTTTATTAAAAGGTATCGGTCGGCACTCGGCTGTCCAAAAATTTGGCTAAAAGAGTTATAACTTTACTTACGCCTTTTATGAATGTCTACATCTAGAGGACTCAGTATTGAACGCAAAGTAAGGATCTCTGAAACTATATAATTATAATTATATAATACTTAACCTATTTTTTTAACCTATTTTTTGGGTTTTTTTTTCTGTCAGTAAACATTTTTTTTACTTTATGCTTTGTTTTTAAACTTCAGCATATTTTCTGATGAGAGAGAAAATTCAATACGCTCGACAGTTGAGAATCCAAATTTTAAAATTCAAAGTTATTTTCAAAAGTATCGGGAAAACGGGAAATTTACTTAAAAACATTTTTGACCAAATCGATTTAGTTTTTTTAGTGTAGGTAGGTAACTATAAGCAACTAATGATCGTAAATACTGTACCTATAGTTTATAGGTAAAAGAAAATTACGATTATTTTTTTTTTATATTCTGAAATAATAACGTATTATTGAATTATATTTAATAATTAATGAACATTGCATATTATTGTTTGGAGGGTGAGGGAGTCAAGATTTCTGTTAAGGGTACTATAGCCTAATTAGCATATAGGCTATATTATATTATATTGCTATATTTTGGCAGTGGAGGGGCCAGAAATTTTTTATTGAGAGGGGATACCAGGCAAAAATATTTTCTGGTGGGGCATTTATGTATGGCTACTCAGAAATCGGTAAAAAAATTAGGGCGCCCAGGAATTAGGCCACAATTCACCTTTTTTTTTCAAAGGTATACGGTAATTGGGCTACCAAAATTTTATACTTATTACAGGTAGGCCCGGTAAGTGGGCCACTATAATTTTATAATTTATAAAAGACAGATCCGGTGATTTGGCCACTATTAAATTTTAAATTGTAATAAAATAATATTTTATATAATATTTTTATAAAAATTGATACAATTCCTAACACTGTAGCGCTCAAGAAACTTTACTCGAAACGACTGCGTATGCCTTATCAAAAGGTAATAAATTATCCAATATCTTATGATATAGAATAATCAATTGTCATCAAATGAAATGGATAAAAATAGTCATACAAAGATTATGAAACATTGTAAATTGTGATCGTTTAGTTGATTAGCAAACTATACGATCGACATCTAGTAGTACACGCGTGGTTCGTAATATAAAGTAGATACAATGAATGTGTTGATATCCGAAAGAGGAAAAAAATTATTGATTTTTAATAATTATAAATTTTCTTTTGCTCATGAGAGTCAATGTGGCAAAACTCGTTGGCGATGTGTCAAAAAAACATGTCCAGCCAAAATGTATACAATTTAAAATACAAATGGGTACGTACATCAAAACTATTATAACCATAAATAGGTAAATTAAAGTAGTTTTAATATTATTTTTTTAACAGATGAGTCAAACTTACTACATAACCACGACGAAGAGACAAAACAAATTGTGCGTCAAGTTCTCAGGACTTCCACAAAAAGAAAAGCAGTCGAAGATACTTCGGTAAGACCATCCAAAATTGTTTTATCAGAAATTGAGAACTGTACATCAGTAAATACTGATTTACTTTTATTAAATGATGTAAACCAATTACGCGATAGTGTATATCGAGCTCGCCGACAAATTTTACCTGTATTGCCAAAAAATATGAATGAAGTACATGACTATTTAGAAACAAATGATATTATTACCAACACAAAAAAAGAAAACTTTTTATTAATAAATAATAAAATTGATCATATTATTATTTTTTCCACAATGACCAATTTAAATTTCCTATGTTTGTTAGAAAGTATTTATGTTGACTGCACTTTTGAATACTGTGCAAAACATTTTTATCAGTTGTTTTCTATTCATGGTTATAAAAATAATTCTTATGTTCCTTTAGTATTTTGTCTACTTCACGACAAACAAAAAGATACTTATACTAAAACATTAAAGTCAATTATCCTCTATTGCTCGGATCGTGGTTTACAATTTAAGCCAACACACGTTATTGTTGATTTTGAAAAAGGACTTCAAGAAAGAATTACAAATACATGGTCTGACATCGAAATTATAGGATGTAGATTTCACCTTGCGCAATCATGGTGGCGAAAAATTCAGGCAGTTGGCTTAAGTAAAGAATACAATGATAATACTTCAGATGTAGGAAAATGGCTAGAAAATATATTTGGAATGCCATTTTTAAATCCAGAAGAAGTAGGCGACTGTTTTGCAATGGATTTTATAAGTGGGATGCCACAAAACAATAAACTCACAACATTTTCTGATTATATTTATGACACTTATATTAGTGACGATGCTCTTTTCCCTCCGCATATGTGGGCGTTACGTTCTGAAACTGTAACTCGTACTACGAATGCCGTCGAGTCTTTTCATTCCCATTTTAAAAATAATTTCTACATGACACATCCAAATATATATAATTTTTTAAATGTTTTATTGCAACTTCAATCAGAAGTTTATATTAAAATTAGAAGTATAGGCACAATACAAACAAGAAAACGAACTTTAGTTCGAAAAAATTTTATTCTTAATGAAATTAAAAAATATAAATTAGGGGAAAAACCCGATTTGAATACGTACAATCGGTATCACGTTATTTAAAAAAAAAATAATTAAAATAAAATATTATAGTAGAAAAAAATTATTTCATACCTATTATTTATTATTTGACTGATTTTATGAATCTAAATGTTTTGTGTTATATTTTTATGTACCTATTAGAAAATGTTTTTTCATATTATTTATTTTTTTACCTAACTTTATGGACCTTATATTATATTTGTAAAATGAGTATTGGCAATTGGCATTATTTATAAAAATTATTTATTATTATTTATTATTTGACTGATTTTATGAATCTAAATGTTTTGTGTTATATTTTTATGTACCTATTAGAAAATGTTTTTTCATATTATTATTTTTTTACCTAACTTTATGGACCTTATATTATATTTGTAAAATGAGTATTGGCAATTGGCATTATTTATAAAAATTATTTATTATTATTTATTATTTGACTGATTTTATGAATCTAAATGTTTTGTGTTATATTTTTATGTACCTATTAGAAAATGTTTTTTCATATTATTTATTTTTTTAACTAACTTTATGGACCTTATATTTGTAAAATGAGTATTGGAATTCTTTATAAAAATTATTTCATATTTGACTAATTTTATGGACCTTGTTGTATATTAAATTAGTTAAATCTGTATGGAAGTATTTAAAAAAAAAGTATTAATTATTTGACGAATTGTATTTTTATATGTTAAAAAAATAATAATTAGTTAATAAACATTATATATTCGTATTAATATTATATTTGTGTGCTATACTTTTATGGCCCAATCTCCGGGTACATTTTAAAAATATAGATTTTATTTGTGGCCCAATCTCCGGATAGAAAAAAGTAAACAAATATTTTATACAAAACAGGTATTTAAAATGTGGCCCAATTCCCGGGCGCCCAAAAATTACACGGAAAAAAACGACAGGCAAAAAACGATAAGGTAAAAAATGTTAATTTTGGTTAAAATGTATTTTACGAATTTTTTTAGGTTATTATTGCTTTACGATTTTTTGCTGCTGGAAGTTACCAGATGGATGTTGGTGAAAATCGATATGCATCTGTGTCTCAACCTTCAGTCAGTAGAATTATTGAAGAAGTGAAAAATGCGTTTTCCAATCCAGCCATATTTAATAAATTTGTTCATTTTCCTAGAAATTTTAGTGAGCTGAACGATGTGCGTACTAGGTACCTACAACTCAAAATTCTTAGCTTTAATATTTAAATAATTGATTTTTTATTACATTTGATATCGATTATCGATTTCTCAGATTTTTTTCAAAGTATGGCTTATAAGGAGTTGTTGGTGTTATTGATTGTACACATATAGCTATAACTCCACCAAAGAAAAATGATGAGTTGTATCCCAAACATAACTACGTCAATCGTAAAGGATATCATTCAATTAATACTCAACTCGTTAGTATTATTAAAATCATAATAAGATAATTGGCATACGTATTAATAATTGATTTATTTACGATTACATTCAACTATGCATTTTTATACGTTATACATACGTAGGTACTAATTATTAATTTGTTTGAACTTTGGATTGAGGTTGATCTTATCCTCGCGAAGAGGACATCTGTCCTAAGCTCGAGGACTTTGTGTCCTCTTCACGGTCCATATTTTTCCCTAAATTGGTCCGACAAAAAAAATGTTCTTATTTGAAAGTCCCTGCGCTTGAATTAATCCAACCCAACAATTCCCGAACGTCAATCTCTATTGGTTTAAGTTTAACATCGATATGTCTTGTTGACGGGAGCAGGACATATGGCCTACTGTAGCTTACATTTCCAAATCTTCGACGGCCGTTGTTCAATCCAGGTATGTCGAAAAATGCCGAAAATGTCTCGGGAATTCGACGATTGTACCAACTTTTCGACGGGATTGATCGGTCGGCGGAATAAAAAGTTGACGTTCGGTGCGACGCCCGCGATCTTTGTACTTCCTGGGATTGAATGGGAAGCGAACGTTTGATCTGTTTGTCGTCATCGGGGTTGACTTCAGCACCGTCCGGGACTTCGGAATGCGTGGTCACGTCGGTTGGTTTGCGGAGAAAAATATTTTCGGCCCCGGGGTCGCTGTTCGGTCGCGGTCGGACATCGACTTTATCCGCGGTACTGTCCCGTTACGCGCGGGTAGATGAAATATTTTTTCCCACCTCCTACCTGTCTGTTGGAAAATGTTTACTTTAGACCTTTATATTTATTTATTTCATACGGAGTAAACTCCATTTACAAAAATTTTTAATTTACAGCAGCAAAACGTATGTTACACATCACTATACTAAATTAATACAGTGTAACAATTAATATATAAATAAAAAATATTAAACATTTCAAAAAATACATAAACATAATTCATAACTTCATAATATATAATTCAGTTGGTATAATAATAAATGACATCAAACAGCTCATCCCTAAATATTATTCACAATCTTATCAATAGAATATATTATATAATTTATAGACATTAACTGATTATTTCAAGTCCTTAATAATCAAATGTAATCCACCATTTAGTATAAATATTAAAGACAATGACTATAAATTTAATGCCGAGTTTATATCATTTATTAAACAATAAAATAAATCCAAATTAATACTGTTCCCAGCTATCATTAAAGTATTAGCTGTAGAAGAAAATGAATATTTGGATTTAACGTTATTAATAGAAAATGGGTTTTTATTTCTAAAGTTTTTATAATTTATTTTTTCAAGTAATTGAGGGCATTGTATCTTATTATTTATTAATTAATATAGAAATATTATATTAAAGTATTTTATTCGAGTTTTTAACGTTGAAATATTGAAAAAACCTAATACACCGTCATAATTTTTTTTGTGCACGGGGTATATTTGCAGGCTATTCTGGCAGCCTCCGGGTTGTAGTAATCGTCGATGAAGATTGCGGTTTTTGGTGGTATCTGATGGTACAGTTCTCGCAGAGCACGTTGTAATTATGGTCGTTCATAATTAAGGTGATGCTGAATGTATCTGTGCCATCAGATTACCGGTATAAGGTAATTTTGATCAGTCAATACCGAGAGTACGACGCGTTCCAAAGCATGACGCGGCGTTCACGCTATCTAGTGTGGGCACCTGGCACATACTATTGGGCACCGCACAGAAATTAATACCCGTACGGTCGACTAGCGGCGCGTCGGTGCGTGGTTGCAGCTTCCGTAAATCGTATTAATTACGATTTTCTGCACCGTACGCGCTGTCTATTTGATTGTGCGCGCTATTGTGCGAATGGTAAAATGGTCTCGTTACATAGTCCCCCTTTTCATTAATTAATTTGTTTTGTGGTGTCAGTTCTTGGGGTCCAAAATTGATAAATTAAAACCAAATGTAGTAACGAGAGTTTTCTGTCCTTTTAATTCATGTATTGTTTTGATTCTTTTCCTTTGGATAATTGGGTTTCACTAGATTATTGAATGGTTTGAGTTGGCTTCTTCCTTTTGTGTTTTCCGTTGTTGTCGGATGGCTAGTCTGGTTGTCTTGTATAACTCCCTCTTCCTCTTCTTATTGCTGATCTTATTTTCATATACGATAGGTACCTCAACCAGGGATGGTGGTATTGCTTCCCTTTCTTCCATATCGGGTTGAGACGAAGTCAAGTCACAGTTTCTATTGTCTGCCTTGCTCTTATCGTGTCTGGTAGCATAAATGTCGGTTCCAATGAGTATCGCGTGAGTTTGGATGCGGCTTCTCGGTTAAATTTGGCTCGTGCTTTCTTCTGCTGATGAATCGATTCATTTTCTTCAATTGACGTATATTGGATCTTTCTGATCGATAGGTCCGCTTGGTATTCACTGTCTAATTCCAGATATTCTGGTCCGAATAGTTCTAGGATTTTGTCATTGTGATAGTCTTCCCCGGTGGCTTACGGAAGTGTTTGTGATCCATGATTGATTTTGATTGCTAATCATTTCCTGTTGCCTAAAGGAAGTGTTAAGATCATGGTCACAAACAAGTTAGTTAAGAATTTATTTGGGAGGTGACGATGATTGATCACAGGTTATACCTGATGGTTAGTCACTTAGATGTTCTGGGCCGCACGCGCGCTACACTAAAGGAATCAGTGTGTATTAACATTCCTGGGCCGACAGGCTTCCGGGTAACCCGCTGAACCTCCTTCGTGCTTAGGGATCGTGGATTTTCCATGTGAACGAGGAATTCCCAGTAAGCGCGAGTCATCAGCTCACGTTGATTACGTCCCTGCCCTTTGTACACACCACCCGTCGCTACTACCGATTGAACGACCGCAGTGAGGTCTTTGGACTGGACGCCCGTTATTCGCCCCCCCCCCCCCCCCCGGGGGCTGAATTATCGCGCGACCGGGAAGATGACCGAATTCGGCCGTTTAGAGGAAGTAAAAGTCGTAACAAGGTTTCAGTAGGTGAACCTGTGGAAGGATCATTAGAGACGGGCCCGTGGCGCCGGTCTCGCGCGCGCCTCAACCGACCCCGTAATATGTAATATGATTTCTAAAAATAGATACAAATATAATTGACTAGCTTTAATGAACAGGGAAGTTGTTGAATTTTTGTAAAATTGACAATTTATTTTTTAAATTAAAACGAAGTGTATTGGTGTTTGTATTATGCCGTTAGAAATGATTCATTTTTTTTTTTGACTTTTGTCGTGACGTTTTACTTACACCCCGCGTGACTCCATTTATTTATTGTATTGCGCAGAATAGAAGTTAAAATTTCACGTAAGTTCCTACTATAATAAATACTTAGAATGATATTTAACTATAATTTTTCTAAAAGTTAATTAATTTGGGAACTAATTATTAGCCTATATCAACTCTTGGTCTTGACGTTTTCAGGTTATCCTTTTGTGTTTTCCTACAATTCCATACTCTGTATCTCTACTTTCTGTAAGTTAACCATATTACAAATTAAAATTTATTGTATAAAATTGTATTTAGATTTACATTTCAGTATACATTTTGGGAACTATTACCCCATTACCCTTTTGTCTTTACATTTTGTATTAACAATTCTATACTCCATACTCTGTTAATATTGCAACTTCAACGTTTTGTAATTATGTTCTTACCTTGTTAAGTATAGGTACTTGGACTAAGATTTATTTAGGTATATTTTTTCATAGGTTTACAATTAGGCAACTAATTACTCTACAGTTATTAAAGTAAATTCAATTTTTAAATCTTACTAAGTTTCAATCAGTTTTTACATTTAAAATAAAAAATGTTGTGATATATTTGTGAAGTACATACACCAACATTGGCCTCACTTGTTACTCATTATAAAGTCATGCATTTACTAGGACCTTATAGTACTTATAGATGTAAAGAAAATAATTGATCTCAATAATTCCAAACATTGAGTAGTTTCAAAAACATGTCTTAAAAAACACATAATTAATAATCCCGTTAAGATGATATATATATATATATATATGTGTGTATAATATTATATATGTTGAAAATGTTCATAAAATTTAGCTTTTTATATTTTTATTTATGTTACTAAGTAATAATAAAAAAGTTTTAATTTATACACATATAATATGTATATATATATATATATATTAAATATATAAAGAGAAATCGAAAAAGTCAATACCGAAATTTGAAAACAAAAAGGAAAAAAGCGGGCAAGTGGGTACCGTTTTGCTGTACATTAGGGGGTGGGGTTGACCTCGGACTAGGGTAGGTTAAATTTGAATGCAATGATAGGTATCATTGTATACGAAAAACGATTCTGAACGAAGATGATTTGTCAGCCTAGGATATAATTTCCAGTGGTTGGTGAAAAAGGTGGTTTATGTTTATGGCCTGAATACACCAAAATTTAAGTTCTTTTATAATTATTGTAAGCTAAACTTATGAAAAATCTTGTATTCAATTTTCTACTCTTAGATACCTATACAAACATTTTTATGAATTATATCTACAAAATAATTTGCAAATATTCATAATTTTGACGAATTTTCGTCAAAATTTGAACTTCAAATGTTAATAAAAAAAAATTGTGCCTATGCATTCTTATAATTTTTTAATCACTATAAGAATAACATATGAGGAACTTTGTATACAATTTTCAAATATTTTGATAGAGCCAAAAAAATTTTATCAACCCTTCAAAAAAAATGTTTCAGAAAAATTGAAAATCTCAGTTGTATATAAATAGCTCAAAAAAACTCAAAATATTTTGAAAATTAAATCAAGTAAATAAAATGCCAATATAAATAACTTGTAAAATTTTCAAGTATCTACGACTTATACTTTTTGAATTATAACAAATATCAAAAATCGTTTGAGGCTAAACCGTTATTTAACGCGGTTTTGTAAAAATTTAAATTTCAAACACTCATAAAATTTTTTTGTCTGAATCCGGTAGAGTTTTTTTTACAGATATTTGAAGAAAAATGTATGGAGAATCTTATACCAAATTTTCAAAACTTAGTTATAAAAGAAAAAAATTTTACGATTTTTCAACTTCAAAATTACTTGCAAATTTTCGCGTTTTCGACAGATTTCGTAAAAATTTGAATTATAAACTTGTAACGAACACAACACTACCACTAGTAGTATTTTATTCACGACATTACAAACCGTTCACGCTTAATTGTTACAATAGAGAGCGCGCAAGGGCAATAGTTTTTAACGATAGCCAAATTATTTATCCGATAAAGGTAATTAACATATTTTAATAGGCTATAATAAGTTTTAGAAATCATCTAATATCAGTTTATTTTCCCCCAATGTCGCTGTTATATTAAATAACAAAACAATACTTGTAAAAAATGGTAGAAAACACGAAGTGCGCCCTGACACTTCTACCGCGCACATGTTCTACCGAAAAATGATAAAAGACGCACCGTATCGATACTGGAATCACCTTCCCGACACGCTCTAACCGTGTCTAGTACCTGGCTACTGCAGCTCTCGGTCTCCAATCGGCCTCCTAACCGATGGCTATTGGACGGCTAGAAGCAGTCGGCCGACTAGCCAACGTGCCAGAGTGTGTCTTCCGCCGCGCCGTTAGAAATTTTCCGCCGCTCCGTAATCGCCGCCGTTATTGTTATCCGCGCCGCAATCGCCACCGTTATCGTGTCCGTTGCCATACATATAACTATCTATATATATATATATACGTGTTTTTTGCCGCTGCGATATCACCCGCATTGTACGATCCAATATCGCCGCCGTAATATATATACAGGGTGATTGATTAAGCGTAAAACACTCATTATCTCAAAAAGTATTCAAAGTATATATGGTTAATATAGGGAACCTAGCAATCTAGTTTATTATCTATATCTGTGGTGTATTGTTAATCTTGAACTAGGCGGCTTGAAGGACGGTATGTAGTGGAGATTACATGCGACAAGACGTGATAGCCCAATAATCCAATTACTTATAATATGTATGTATAACAATAAAAGTTATTGTTGGAAGTAGGTAACTGATAATCATTTATCACCATTATACATATCTTTGGTATCGAATTTATTATTGTAACTTCTGGTCTTTATAAGCGATAAGAAGGTATATCAATAATATCATGTCCAATGATCAGTGGCATTGTTAGCGTGGGGGAGAACTGTGCAACATAATGGGGTATTTTGGGGCACAACTTAAGCTTAACTATCGTACTTACGGAATTGATTTGAATAGTTTATTATTTTTTACGCTGGAGCACAAAAATCCCAATTACTGCGGTCTGCAGTACTGTCGAGGTATAACGCATTTACACACAAACACCTCCCAAAACACCCCAACTTTGAGGAGTTATATCTCGTCAACGGATTAACGAAAATTGAAAATTTAAACGTGATAATTCATAAGAAAAAAGCTTTACTAAATTTTGAAATTTTTAGTATGGGTTGCTATTTGAAAATCAAAAGTTTATGGAAATTTACCTAATAAATATAAGGGTGAAAATTATTAAATAATTATATTATTCTAGAACAGTGTAGATCTAAAATTTTGAAGAAAAAAAAAATTGAAAAAAGTGAATACTTTTTGAGATAATGAGTGTTTTACGCTTAATCAATGTATATATATCTATACCTTTTCATATTTACATAAAATATTACGTCAAATACAAGTTACATTAATTTGTCTCATTTTATACTCGTGATTACATCGGTTAACATAATTTGAACGTAATATTATATCCCGAATAATTGTAAGTAATTAAAAATTTATATCTACATGTTTGTGAATATAACTAATATCAAAACCGATATCTTAATATTATATAAACTCGCGAAATAATAATCCTGTATAACTATTTAATCTATGTATGTTATTATAAATCAATAAAATTATTTTGCTAATGAATAAAAAACTGAATTCTCAGAAGATATAAAAATTCATTACAAACTCTTATAAAAAAAAATTGTGACTAACGATTTTTAATTTTTTTTAGCTACAATAAAAACAACTCATAAGGAACCTTGTATTAAATTTTCAAAACTTTTGTGGTCATCCAAAAATTTTTTATCGACACTTTAAAAAAAATTTCTCAAAAAAATCAAAAATTTCAGTGATCTATAAATAACTCAAAAAAAGTCAACATTTTTTGAAAATTTAACTATATACAGATACCACTGACATTAACATTCGGTGAAAATTTCATGTATTTTCAGTGATTAGTTTTTGAATTACAAGCATAAAAAAAAATCGATTTGGTCGAAAACTGGATTTGCGTAAAAATTCCCGTTTTTCCGTCATTTTTTTTTTGTTTTTCTCGATTTTTTTGAAAACTGTTGGAAAATGTTAACTTTTTACCTTTATAATGCACCAAGGATATTCACTTTTACATCGGAAACCACCCCCATAGTTTGAAATTGGAGCATTATTTCGACTAGTTATGCTGTACACAGACACAAAAAAAAAAAAAAAAAAAAAAAAAAAAAACACACATCATTGTAAAATCAATTCATTCATCACTTCGTTCAGAATCTAAAATGTATAACGTAAAAATACGTAAGACATGTAGTCAGAGTACAACTTAGACATATTATATTAAAATAAAATACTTTATGTTTATAATTAACATGGAAGGTGTGATTAAGTAGCCACTCCACTCATTATTGACTCTTGGCAAATAAAAAAAAAATAATAAAAAAATTAGTTTTTATTATTTTATTATTTTTATAAAATAAATTAATGTTAATATTATAAATATATATTAAAATCTTTACCTTTCCACTGCGATTCCTTTTTGGAGGTGTTAGTAGATTGCTCATTTTCAATAACAAAAAAAATCTCAAAAGAAATCGTAAAAAATACGTTATAATAGAAACGTTAGTTACAAATTTTGTAATCGTTGTTACGGCTGTCGCTACGTATACACAAATGTCAACGACGCCTGTAGGCGATCGTTGCCGACTGGTTTCCGATCGGTATGGTTCGGTGTATGGGAGGGGGGCCGATGCGCAGCGACGGACGCGTTTTTACGGACGGTCTTTCGTGGGCCGGAGTATAGCTTAACACAGCCGCCGCCGCAATTTTTTGTCTTTCTCCGTACGTCGCCGTGAGATAGTCCGTTGCGTCGTGTTAACAATATTATTTTATTTATCAAATTTACTTCATATTATATTATATTTCTATGTTTTTGGGTACACAAGGTGCTAATTTGCAACTCTCCTTTTATATTGTTATACCTTTTATATTTTACTACGTGGGCGTTAATCGCTATATCTTTGCTGTTATTTTATATTTTATATACGACGTGTGCGCGAATCGTCACGCTCACATATCTTATTAATATTAATTTTATTATACTCAGCGTCATAATTATTCATGATAGGTATCGTTGTAATTGTGTATTTTATTTTGTGTGATTTTTATTCAGTGTATTATAGGCATATGTAGCGGCTGGCCAGCAGTGCACCGACAAGCCGTGAGTTACTTTTTATTGTTACCTATTTATTTATTATTATTACATTATTAGGTATTGTTAACATTTATTCTGTTGAGCCAAAAGGGCTGTATATTTTTTATTATTGCGGGGCCAGAAGGGCCTTTCTTCTCTATATTAATTATACCAGGTTACTGCTCTAATAGCGTTTTGTTTTATATTATAATTATTGTGTTATTTAGTAAGAATGGCCATAACTCTTTTTCATTACATTTTATTATACTATATACATTTTTTACTTGTTGGGCGAAAAGGACCGTGAATTATTATTACCGTTTTGTTGAATTATATAGCCGTTATTACCATTTAAACTGAGTTACCATTATTTATTGTAGTTACCTATTTTCGTTAGTTTAAGTACACACACACACACACACACACACACACACACACCACACACACACACACACACACACACACATATACACACGTACACATACCACCACATACTAGCACTCACAGGTCTTGCTCGGCGAACCTGGCCACTTCCTGTTGAGTGCTATACCTATATACACACAATTTACACAAATCGGTCGGTGTGTGCGTGCAGCGCACGAAGCGCCTGGGTTTCCGGGCTCGCGTATTATTATTATATGCTCCCGGCTCGTTCAGGCTGAGTGTCGTGAAAGTGCTCAGTTGTTGATAGCTTTGGTACTTCTGCCTTTGCTGGTCTTCGGGGTCCCTTATATATTGTGGTGCGTCTCTTGTTTACGTCGAGTTGTCGCCTTCTGGGTGAAACCAGGTGTCCTTGTAGTTGTTGTTGCAATTTCGGACACGAATTTGATAATATGCAATAACATCTCAAATGCATCATTAGTGCACTATAACTATTGGTGCGCTTACTATCTAAACCAATAATCGAACCATTAAGTACACGGACAGAAAAAAATACTTAATGTAACTCACAACCAACTGAATTAAAAAAAATATAAACCATACGCTCTAGTAACGAAGATGATGACGATGAATTAAATTCATCATTTGAACATTTTTTTAATAATAAATGTTCTATAATTAAACGATACGATAAATCCTACGGTATGTATTATGATTAAGTCAGTGATTCATATAAAATTGGAAAACATAATATAACTTTTAGTCATGGTAACTTACAGCTGCTCAATAATACTATCCATGGACTATAGGACTATGGTCTTTATTATGTGAGAAGGAACCGAATAAAACAATTATAGAAGTTATAGAAAATTATTAAAAGATTTTGAAAACTACTGGAGTTCATTTAAAAGAAGATGGTGAACCTAAAACCTCAAATTATCATAAATGGTCAGTCGTTGTAAAACCTCTATATGAACGAATGAAACATGAAGAAAAACAGTTAAACGAATATATAGCTAAAATTAATAACCTTAGATCTCCTCAAATTAATTTTAGATCAATTAAGGATCATTTATTTAGTTCGAACGCTAAACGTAGTAATGTTAACGATGATACGACCATGGAAAACGAACCATTTTATTTTAATCCAGAAGCAAACAGTTCTATGGTCACAGATCCCGCAGTTAAAAATATGTTTAATTTCACTTTAACACGGCAGCCTAAGAAAGGTTCAGGTATATATAAAGATATAATACCGCAAACGCAATTAGTTTATTATGACGACCCGAATGAACTAGTAACTAGATTAAATCTTTTAACATCATCGCAAAGTATTGGTAATACTGGTGTTAATAATGAACTAATATCTATTTTAGAAGAACTACGCGAGAGAAATTTTATAGTTTAATGACAACCTTAGAGAGTATAGCTAATGAGCTACATCGACAAGCGAGAAAAATATTTCCTAGACGTAGTGTAGTAACGCGGTTCATTGACGACCTCTGGCAAGCTGATTTAATGGATATGCAATCTCATTCTAGACAGAATTATGGTTTTAAATATATTTTAGTTGTCATAGACACATATAGTAAGTACGTTTGGGCGGAAGCGTTAAAAATAAAACATCAAAGGAATGTACAAATGGTATGTTTAATATATTGAAAAAAGCTCATCCAAAATTGTTACAGACAGATAATGGTACAGAATTTTATAATATCCAATTTCAAAGTTTAATGAAAAAATATAAAATTAAACATTACAGTTCATACAGTGTTATCAAGTGTTCGATGGCTGAACGTGTCATACAAACTCTTAAAATAATATATATAAAGATTTTACTGCTATACTGGTATAATATAATATCGAAAATTATACATAACCATAATAACACAAAACAAAGAACTATCAAATGTACACCGAATGAAACTCATATGGATACAAACAAAATTAAAGTTCATGTTTCTGTGAGATTGTTTTTTTTCAACAGATCTATGGTTGATAAAAGCATTTAATATCTCTATGTAATCAATAAATTTCATATGGTTTTTTATTACATATTTTTTTACACCTTTTGCTTTTTTTCTACAGTATCATCTATGGTTTTAATTATAATTGGTTATAATTTCAGTCTCAATGAAACGAATTCTTTAAGAATTATTGATTTAAGTTCGTCCTTGAAGAATCCCGGTTGGCTTTTATGAATTTCACTAAAGCAATAATGGTCTTTAGGATAATTAGATGTGTCAAAATATGACAATAAATCATTTTTTAAATCATCGAAAAAATTTTTTGTTTGAATGGTATATATCAAGGAATCTGTATCCGAATACAAAGAACTAATTTTTCTACCATATTTCTTTTTCATTACATTATAATGAAAATCATACATAAAAGTTTTTGAAACGTCTAAAATTGCAGATCCTACATAAATCGCCTTATCAAATTGAATAGTTTCCTAATGTTGATGAATAGCCATAAGATTCGTAGAGTATATAGTTCTATCTTTAAAATTAGTTTTTGCCATTATTTATTAGCTTTTTTTTCCGACGAAACCAATTTTATAGAAGTTCTTGTTCAAACATTCTCCATACATTTTCCAAAAACACCATTAATTAAAAGCTTCCAGAATTCTTTTTCAAACTCGTTTTTAGCTTCTGTTCTCATTTTAGTACATAATTCAATGTACGATGCCATCCAATTCTTTTGAGAAAATCGGATAGCTCGATGAATTTTTACAAGTTTAAGACCGTGAGAAATTGCTTATTTTAAATTTTTGTAATGAACAATATAGTTTTTTTCGGCAATAATGTAGTTAACAATTTCTTAACTTTAGAATTTGGTGGACATTCGGTTAACGGTTAAAACGGGAAATCATTATGAGTTTTATGCAAATTTTTAGGGTAGTCGACATCAACTTCTAATATATATCCAACTTCAGAATCATCAGCAATTTTAGTTACGTCTATATTTAAGTCATCAACCCATTCAAAATTTTTAAAAGATAATTCTGTCAACATAGACTATCCATATAAATTTACACAATCAAGATATGTTATCCATGTAATCGGTTCGTTAAAATTATAATTATGTAATAAATATTAATTCAATATTTGGTATATTTGCTTTAGTATACCTTTTAGTTGATTGAGTTATTCTACCACGAATAGAATTCCCGATAAACAAAAGCATGTTAGGACATTTTAACCTTTCTAATTCGATCTTAGTATACTTAAGCATACAGTCATAAACAAATCCTGGAGCAGTCATATAATGAGCAGGATCTAGCTCAAGAGTAGATAAATATAAGTCTCTGAAATTTTCAAACACGTCAGCTAGTATAGCAACATCAGTTTTTTAATAATGATCGCTATATTCAGCTAATGTCTTTATATTAAACACGTTCCATACATTTTTCGCAAGTATATAATCGTCATCAGTAATTTTTTCATCGGTTATAGAGCTAAAAAAATCAAGCTTTGAAGGTAAAAAAGAATCATTAAAATCATTAAGTTTAATCCAACTAAACATATTCATAAGGGAAGACTCCTTTTTGTAGTGAGCCGGTCCTGGTGAAGATGGCTCAACACGATTTAACGACGAAGTCCACTTTGTCGTCTATCTTCTTCAGAGAGCGTAGGCAATTTGTAGTAAATAAACAACTCGTTTTTTATAAGTTTGAAAATCAAGTTATTTATTAACTGAGACAAAGTAAAATAATAAAGGCTAGCCCGATGTGTTGTTAAGTATAGAACGCCACCGGTCCATGCGTACTTGAGGCTAACTATGTATGAATCTTAATACTACAACAACCCTTTTTATATTAAACTAACCTATGGACGTAGTCCCAGAATATACGTGTGTGTCATGGTAAACCGGAACACAAGTTTCGTGTTTACTAAGACACGATTATTGAATGCGTATTTGCTTTCTAAAAATTCATATAACTAGATCTATAAATAATATACGTATTTTAATTCTACGAATTCATATAACAAGAATATAATACTAGATCTATAAATTGGATATATGAAATTATTGCAAACAGTATCAGCTCAAGGTAATAAAAATTTCTTTTTTTTTAAGCATTTAAAGTTTAAATTTTTACGAAGTAATTTAAGAAAATTAAGAAAATTTAATATAAAGTTCCTCATCAGTTAGTCTTATAGTGATTCAAAAATTATAAGAAAACATAGGCATAATTTTTTTGTATAGCGTTTGAAATCATCATGAATATTTGAAAATTATTTTGTAGTTAAAATATTTTTGAAAAAATTTTGTATAAGTAGCTAAGAGTTGAAAATGTAATACAAGATTTTCCATAAGCTTGGCTCACAAAAATTATAAAAGAACTTTAACATTGGCTGATTAAAACAATTTTATCTTTAGCTTAAATTTTTACGAAATCCAAAATTCACTCGTAAAACAACGATTTACTATAAAATAATTTTAGATTTTTGCTATAGTTAAAAATCAATGTTCGGAGAAACTTGAAACCACTTTTATCACCGCCCAATTTAAAATATAATATAATTTCATATATTATATTCTAGGCTGACAAATCATTCACCGTTTAGAATCGTTTTTTGTATACAATAATACTTATCATAGGATTCAAATTTAACACTCTTATATATAATAGTGATCCATACGGCATGGCACCTAATGTACCTACAGCAGAGTGGTATCCACTTGACCACGCTTTTTTTTTAATTGAATAACCATAAATAATTTTTATTAGGTATAATTTAAAAATGTTCATAAACAATAAATCATTAATATATTTAAATCGACTTGTAACTTGACAATGAAAGAAAATATGGACGTTTCTCTCGATGAGGAAAGAGATAATACATCACCGTGTGAAGCAACTAACGATTTACCAACTGAAACTTCAACTAGAAAGCGCAGATTTTCTAAATCAAAAAGTGTTGCTAATTTATTAACGAATAATTCAGAAGAACGATATTCCCTCATTAAGCAAATTATGGATCAAAATAAAGAAATTTTAGATAAAAAGGAAGACAATGTGGATGAATTGGATTTATTTTTTAAAAGTATGGCTGTGACAGCTAAAAAATTACCTACCAGAGGATAACTCGAAGCTAAAAGAAAAATATTTTCATTGATGACAGAACTAGAAGAAAAGTATTTACTATACGAACAACCTATGAATCCAAATATTGTTGACCAATTGCCAAATGTTCATGCTCCACATTTTACTCAACAACATTTTCAAACATTAGGTTCTATTCAACCTTCTCCGTCAGGTAGTATGTTCTCTAGATCTTCAGATTCACAGTTTTCCATGTTTAATTATGATGACCCGCTTGCATAACAATAGTCTTCATAATATATTTGATTTTATTTTTATTCAACTTAAAATTTACATATGTTGACTATTTTATTATTTTTTATTAAAAAGCTGAGTTTTATTATTTTTTATTAAAAGGTTGATTTTTATTATATTAAGGTATAGTAACACCTGAATTTATTTCGAAGTTTTATTTTTTATTTTGTCAACATTAAATTTACATGTCAAGTATTTTATTATTTTTTATTTAAATGTTGATTTTTATCATGTTATAACAATATTTTATAATAATATTTCTTTATTTAAAGTATTAAAAAATATAATATATTATATATATAAAAAAAAACCATTTTTTTATTCAATTGTGACTATTAATCTATAATTAATAATTTAATATTCTTAATATAAAATGTTGACATGAAGCATTGGTTAATAATATAAATAATGTATTACATAATATAATATAAATCTATAAATATCCTTATTAATTATTATACATACTTATATTACAATACAATCCTGCAATGTGTTATTTAGTTAATAAAAATAACATATACCTATATGCATAGTTCATAGAATTTAAAATAAAGAGTTTGTTTGCCAAGGAATAGACCCTTCATTATTAAAAAATTTCTTTGAACAAATTTCTAACTTCAAATCCTGCAAGGTTTGAAAATCCTCCACAATGAGAAAGTGGCATCAAATTGTCAGTTGGTGGTGGTTGTTCGGTATCATAATCGAAGAATGGTTGTTTATTTTTCTCTAAATACCCTTCGCGTAACATATTGCGTAGACAGCAGGTTACCCAAATTAGATCGTCGATTGTGGTCGTTTCCAAGTTGATTGGCTGATAAAAAATTCTAAAAATTTGGCTTAACAATCCGAAAGCATTTTCGGTAACTCTTCGAGCACAACTTAGTCTGTAATTAAACACAGCTTCAGAAGGATTTTCTCTTGCAAATTTTCTCGTGTAGGGTTTCAAAATATGTGTGTGTAAGCGAAAAGCTTCGTCACCTACAATTACATGGGGTGCTATCTTATCTGATCCCGGAAGTTTACATTGTTCTGGAAATCCAAATTTCCCATTTAAAATGTTCTGTCCCATATCTGACTTCAAAAAAATACCACTATCGCCTTCTTTTCCGAAGGAACCAATATCAACAACAATAAATTTATAATTCGCGTCCACCATTGCCAGAAGTACAATCGAATAAAAATCTTTATAATTATGAAATAAAGTTCCAGAATTACTGGGACTTCGTATACGGACATGTTTTCCATCAATTGCTGAAATGCAATTTGGGAAATTCCACTTGTACGAGAATTCAGCTGATTTTTGTTTAAAATCTATATTTTTTGGATCTGGCAAAAAAATAGGTACCAATTTATTTTTCAATTCAGCTAGTGTGCTTTTTATTACTGTGCTTAAATAGTTGTGACTGATACGAAAAGCAAACGCTAATGATCTTAGTGACTCACCAGTGGCGAGATATCTATTTAAAAAAAAATTCAAAATTATTACTTCGATATATTGATGCAAAACATAAAATAAATTATAAATACCTCAATGTTACTGCTAATTTTTCTGCCGGTAATATTGAATTTTTAACTCTATTAGTAGGTGCTACCAATAATTTTTCTTCCACCAAAGATAATAAAAAAATTGAATTGCTCATAATTAATTCTAAAATATTCACGAAACTTCACTTGATTGCTTATTAAGTGTCGACTAATTAAAATTTCAAAACACCCTTCAGTTTTACGGTTTTTAAAGATATCCGTTATTTTTCTTTTCTTCGGCGTCAAATAAGATAATGAATTAACTTCATCGTCATCTTCATCCATCAATAGTAGGGTTAAAATATTATTATTATTACAAATTAATTGATCCATAGTTTGTTACTAGGTTTGTTATTTATGAATTTAAATTATACATGCGCACTTGAACAGATTTGAAACTGAACTGACAAGACTGCAACTAGGCAAAACCAATAATTTTATTGTCGCGACTTGTCGCGGTCGCGTCTTGTAGACCACATTAAAAATAAAGTGGTAGCGGCTACCGATTACGAACATTAGTCAATAGTCGCGCCTTGCAGACCGTACCTTAACAGATATTGACGACATGTCGCGCCTTGGAAAACGTACCTTAAAGGTGAAAAGCTGCAGCATTAGTTACTACAAATACAATGAAAGTGAAAAGATATTTTGGAATGGGATTAATTTAATACAATTATTTCTTATTAAATGAGTCTAAATCTGAGCGATTCACAAATTAAAAAACTTTCAACAGCTTTTAATAAAAATACTGATGTAGTGTAGCAATTCAATTAAAATACACTCATATTGAAAATGGTAAAAATATATTTGATTTAACTGATCGGCAAAAGAATAAATTAAAGAAGGCGAAAAATAATAAAAAAGGTGTAAGATTAGTTATTACAAATAAACAGCTTAAAAATAAAGTAGGTAGCTTTTTACTATTAATTATAGCAGGTATTGGTATAGGTGCTCTTAGTGCTTTAGCTGGAGGAGTAAGTGCAGTAGCTAATACATTTATAGACGCGAATGACAAGAAAAAGTAACGAGAAGAAGCGCAAAGGCATAATAAAGAGATGGAAAACAATATCAAAAATATTAAAACATTACAAATTGGTTAAGGTTTCAAAAAAAAAAAGAAATTAAACCATTAACTAATTATGATATAGGTAATGAGTTTTGGAAAAAATATTTCGAATTTCAGAGGTTGTTTCATCAAATTACCATAAAAACCTTGGAAAAATGAATGTGGAATATTAAATTTAAATAACTCTGAGGTTCACATTGGGTTGCTTGGGTAAAAAATGATAAGAAAAAAATATATTTTGATTCATATGGAGATTGTAATCCACCAAAAGAAGTTGTTAAATATTTGGGAAAAGATAATTTATTTTATACAACTGGTGAGTTTCAAAATTATAACGATCCTCCTATATGTGGTCATTTGTGTTTAGATTTTATTAAACATTTTAAAAAATATTATTAAAATTTTTTTCTCATAAATGGAAAGTATTTTTGGTAAATATGACAAGGATATTATTCGTGAGCAGAATAAGATATATGGACCCACATCTTTATCAAATCTTAATTTTTCTAATCAAATTACAACTTTTAATAGAAAAGAAGAAAATATATTATATTTATATTATATTTATATAGGCTAGCCACAGCCAATTTTGAGATGGCAAAGTTTGACAACGTTGCGCGGAATAATAAAAATTGAGCGTTCTTAATCGTAATAGTCAAAAGGGTCTAAAAAAGGTATCGCCGATAATGACCGTTCTCAATCGTATTCCTGCCAAGTTAATAATTTTGTTGCATTTTTATTTACACGAACTGAAGTTAAAGTTGCTGTTTGTAAATTATCAAATTTATGTTTAGGATTTTTTAAAGATATACAATATCCGGTTTATAAAGGTGGATTTGAAATAAGTTTTTTAAGACATTCAGATGATGATGCTTTATTTAGAGAAAAAAATGATAAGAATGAATTACCAAGTTCTGGTAAAATTATTATTGATGTATTTAATATTAGGATTCCATATGTAGTTTATGATGACATGAATAAAATTAAATTGATAAATGAATTAACTTCATTACCTCAAAGAAATGAATATAATATGTTTATATTTAAATAATGGCAGTGTATTGAAGATAGAAATATTAGTGGTAAAACACTCACCAAAGATATAACAAATATGTATAGAAATGTCCATAATCCTTTGTTTGCTATAATAGCTTTTCAGACAGATAAATTAGATAATCAATTAAGAGATCCAATACAGTTTAATAATTGTAATCTGAAAAATATTTGGTTGGATATTGATAGCATGAGATATCCAGAAGAATTATTAAAATTAGACTTTAAAAATGAAAAATTTAATATTGCTTATGACATGTTGATGGACTATAAAAACATTTATAACAGATTACATCGAGATTTATCTTTAATGTATGTAACTCCACAGCAATTTAAGGATACTCGACCATTTTTGGTTATTAATATGAGTAGGCAACCATCACAGATTTCTGGATCTAAATAAATCTAATTTAAATATTTAAATATGATGTACCGAAACATTTACATGTTGATGTATAAAAATAACCAATAATAAAAGTAATTAAACATAATATTAACTGTGACAGTATTGAAAGATTTAATTTTATTAGCTAATAAAGAGGATATAACACACGTATAACTTTTTTTGGAAATGGCAACCATCCATTTAATAATGAATGTCCTGTTAGTACCTTTCTTCTTAATATTCTCATCACTGCTGCAGTTATCATCTTCAGATGCTAAATTGGATATTAATAGTTATGAATAGCATGAAGATTTGATTATATACCATTTTTATAAATATTAGATGTAACACCTGAAAATGTTGGACATGGTGATGAAAACTGTAGGTTTGATGCAGTTTTGGTTGATCTTTGTTTGGGTTTTAATAAAATATCATCATCGGTAGATGAAATATCAATGTTTTTTAATCCTTTTTTTACCATTTTTCTTGCTTTAAATAATGAATCTGTAATATACAATATACATGCATATAGTTTATACTAACAATAACTAACTACAATAATACATTTGAAAAAGAACCTATATCTTATAATATAAGACAGTATACAATACACAATAATATATACAACTAGGTAGATTAACTAAATTATGTTATAGAAATAACTTATGTTTTTAACCAGATATTTTCAAAACTTTAGCTGGATGGTAACTGTATTCAACATCATTCGGAATACTTTTGAACTCAACACATTTTCTTATAAAGTTAGTATTTTTAGTGGTTGGCCACGCGCATGTGCCTTCTTTTTTTTAAACCAACCAGCTGGAACTGGAATTGTCTTCAAATTCAACGACCAAATATTGGGACATCTTTATTTTACACTATAGATATATAAAAAAATAATACAAACTATTAAATATAATTAACATTAATTTAAAAAAAAAAGTTAATGATCCTAAGAAAACATATACATTCCATTTTATATAAATAATAGCAACATATTTAAAATTGTGATTATTTCAAATAATAAATTTATGCAAAATAGGAAATGCAATATTTATATTACTATTACTAGACAATATTATATATTTTACGAATTCAGTATTCTCTATGTCTATAATGGAATAAAATTCTGATAAATTTTTAAAGAAAACAATACCTAATTTAAGACTACTGATGGGCTTATCAAAAAAATGTCCAATAGTTTCAAAATGCTTAACTAAAAAAACATATTTTTCCGTGGTAGAATCAAGACATATATTAAAAACTTTAAAAATTTTAAAACCAATTTCATCTGTGAAATCTATTTATCTGTCAGATGTAGACTTAATATTTATTTTAATATTATTTTTTTTAATTATCTGGAAATTTGGAACAGTTAAGTGCTCGAATTCTGAAGGTCCATTACTGTGAGGTTTTCTATAATTTATTTCTTTAGGAGATTTCAAAAGTACAGGATGGTTAGATAATAAAGATACTTGGTAGCGTTTAATAACTTGTTCGAGTGGTTTTTCATGCTTCCTAACCATCCTTTCTAAACCTTCATATAATTCTCGAAAGGAAAACATGAACACTCTTCAAGCGATTTAAATTTTCTGTAATCGTCAACTATGTGCAATAATCCATGGACATTATGAGAAACAAACTGAGGGCCATATAATTCACTAAAGATTTTAACAAAAAATTTAATTAAATTATCACTGAAATTCACTAGCTTTTCAGAACTACCGAGACATAAGAGAACTCTAAAACTGATGTGTAAACACGAAAAATGAAAATAACAGTCATCATTTAAAATATCTTTTAAGACGACAGGTCCTGTATATAATAAGAATAACCTATATTCAGTTGCTTTAAACCTGCAAATTTCATTTAACCCTCTGCATTTTCTTAAAAAATCACTAGGTATAAATATGTTCAATAACAATAAATTATTTGAAATACATTTAACACTTCGATTTGGAATACGAACATTGACAGGAGCATGTTTTAATACACCTAACCAGAGTAATAACATTTTTTTTCATAACCCCCAAACATACCAAATGCATATAGTCAAGAGTGAAATCTTCAACTACATTTATACCTAGTATTTCAGTATGTATAGAAATAGTAGAAGTAATATGGTGATCTTCATCTACACGATTTAAGAAATCTAAATGAGTTTTTTTAGTAAAGTCGGTTTCTTAAAAAACATGTTGTATTGTTTATACGTTCTCCTTAAATTGTACATCTTATACAAGATGAATATCCAGCATACCCTTTTACAGATAAACTTAGCCGGACAGTCACAACAAAAAGTATCAACTATCACAATTTGTTTACCAAACTTTGTCTGCATGCCATTTTTATACAAATCTTTTAGTTCACAAACCAAATATTTTAAATAATCATTAGAAGATTTAGGTGTTTCTCTTCCCTAGTACAACCCTATAATAAATATATGTTGACTATAGGGAGTAATAGGGTCTCGAGCATATCCTAAAATTGGCCAAAATGTACTTGAGGAACTTTTTGTAAGGGGTAATCCATCAATTCCTATTACAGTTTTGATTACATCATTAAAATTTACTAGCATATCACCAAAAGAATTTAAGCCATTAGCGATCCCAAAATAATAATACAAACTCGGTGCCACAATTTGAATATCATTAACTTGCTTAGTTTTGTTAGTTTTTAATACAGTTCTAGCATCAACTGGGATATCTTTAAAACATTTGTGACTTTTTAATACTTTCAGTAAAGAAGAAAAAGAAGCAAGAGTAATATTGTTAGTCACTGCCCATTTTGCTAATGGTTTCAAAATACAATCATTGCCCTCAAATACATCAAATGTACCACCCATTTTAAGATGGTTATTAATGTCAATATCAGAATCTGAATCTGAATCTGAAGAAAATAACATATTTTCAAATTCATTATCTGCTAAATTTATAGAATCAATTGAAAGCCTATCACCTAAGATTGGGTTACATGGCAAATTTATGTTAGTAAATGGATTGTTGGAATTTGAAATTGATAAATTTGTATTTTCATTTGCTAAATTAGAATTGTATGATTTACTTGGTTGTAATTCATATTCTACGTTTTTATCATTTTCATACAAATAATCTACCATTTCTAAATCTTCCAAAAACCTTCTACGTTTAGTAGACCTACTAACAGTATTTTTATTGAGTGACATAATGATACTTATTTAGATTACTGACAAAAGCTTAACAAAATTATATAGTAATAAATTATAATTAGGTATAGGTATCTAGTCTGTAGCAAAATTAATTTTCATAATTAGGTAGAAAAAATTAAAAAAATGATTAAACAAAAATAAATTATCTAATATAATAACAAAATCGAACAAAAATGTGTTTCAATACCTAGTTAAGCTTTATTAAAATAAAATAGGCAAAAATAGAAGATTCATAAAACTGTATAATCACATTACTGCAGGTTTACTTGGACAAAAAATATAAAAATATAATAAATACCTATTATTCATTATTATATTTTATTGTACAATATACCTATAAATTATGTATTACAAATGAAATTGTATACTTACCTGATGTAGCTTACACAAATGCTAACTGCAAAAGTCACAAAATGCAAACTGAAGATCATTAATTAAGGTAAAGAGTAAACACAACTGATATAGGTATCTGAAACGAATGTCCGTCTGTATTGAAATCTGAAGACAAAATCACGAGCGAATCAGCAAAATCACGAAATAATAAAGTAAAATTAATCTAATCAAATCAAATCTACACTCTGTTCCAAAAGAGAACGGTCACTTTTGCGCATACGACTGACGGCTGCGGCAGTACCAAGGCCAAATTTCCCCCACCTTGCTACACGACGTTTCACGAAGACGTTGCCGAGCTTTTACGATTATCGAAACGCGCGGAAGCCTGCGGCTGCTTTAATTACTAATTAGCAGTGTTGCCAGACGTACGAACATGTTCGTTTTCATACGAACATTTTAACACTTTCTAATTAATGTACGAACATTTTAAAAAACGAACATTCGTACGATTAAAAACGAACATTTTAAATATTTTGCCATTAAATTCATAAAAATGTAAATTTTTTTTTTTATATAAACATGGAAATTATTTATAAATGATTGTACGGCAGGGTTGTAATTTTCAATAGCCAAGTCATAGAATAACGCCAAGTACGTGATAAACTGATAACTGATAAGACTGATAAAAATTAAAAAAATATATTTCTTGTTCCCAAATATGTGTCCGGTGTTGGTTGTAGGTATATTGACATATTGTATAATGTATTGTTATATTCTGTGGTTGTACATGGCGTACCTATATTAAATTTTGTACAAATTATTATATGTCTGTGCTGGCGTTTCCATGATAAAATCACAGATTAAATAAATTTTATTTAATCTGTGCTATTAATTTGTTTGCTTATATATTATTTTACATACATTTTTAAAATATGGATCGGTTTTTAATTAAAAAAGATAAGACAAACGAAATGGTGAGTATTTTAATTGTTTTAATTAGTTTACCTACTTAGTTAATGTAAATGCATGACAATATTAAAATCCTGTATTTAATGTTTGTAAAGTATAAACAATACTCAAAATATTCATATCGTTTATAATATTCTAGAGTTCTGAACCAGTAAATAAAGATATAAGTCAACCTCAACCTAGTACTAGTTCAAAGGGTACAGATTATGAACAAAAAGTAAGGTTTCCATTTAATTTTGACTCTTTTTCTCATTATTAAAAGAAAATTATTTTATTTTGTGAATACAGAATATATTTAATGCAAGTCAACATACTGGTGTTGAGAGTGATGATTCATCTGATGATGAAGTATTAAAGTTAATGAATGAAAATGTAAGTATATGTATTATCATATTATGCAATATTTATTTTAAAATCTAGACAAATCTTTTTAAGCATATATATAATACATATAGTATAATATATTAATATATGTACAATGTGGTAAAATGTTAAATATATTCTCTCATAACCTCGTACAGTAAATAGGTAAATTAATACAAATTTTTTGACAACATTAAATCGAATCTCTAAATACAAAAAAATGTTACTCTTTCAGTAGTTTTTTCCATGACTTTGAGTATACATATAATATATTATACTAATATAAAATTAAATATCACAATATTTAAATCTATTGATCTTTTTTTTTTTAAAAAACTTTTCACTGTAATTGTAATCTTCTATTTTACCTGTCTTGTAAAATAATGTTTTATTTATATGATTAGTTCTATACTATAATTTTAAATATTCGTTATGATTATTTCTTAGGAGGATAATATTGAATCTGACACTGATAAATGCTTAACACCTGAATATAAACGCATCAAACGGGGAGAAGCTAAATATAAAAAACATAGGATACAGGTATATTCAAAGACATGGGAATCAAATCCATTATTTTCGAATTGGTTACGTTCAGACAAAAAATCTGAAACTAATGCGATATGTATTATTTGTAACGTCACATTAGCAACTGAAATTTCGTCATTAAACCGCCATGTAAACAGTAAAAAACATAAAACTAATTCTTTAAGTTTATCAAATTCATCATCTTTGGTACAAGCTCTAAAACCCAAAATTACCCCATTATCCGAAAAAGTAAAAAATGCCGAAATTAAAATAACAGCTTTTCTGGCCGAACATAATATTTCTTCAATACTATGGACCATTTTTCCGATTTAATTAAAACTTGTTTCCCAGATTCTGAGATAGCAAAAAACATCCATCTTAAACGAACTAAGACTACTGCCATTATTAAAAATGTAATTGGAAAGTGCCATAAAGAATATTTGACACAATGCCTCAGAGAAGTTAAGTTTAGCGTTCTTACTGACGAGTCCACTGATATTAGTTGTACAAAACAATCATGTGTAGTGGTTAGGTATTTTAACAAAGATGTAGGTAAAATTGTCAGTCATTTTTTTTAACTATCTTGTGTATTTGGACCAAATGATCATAACAAGACATTTGAAGGTGCCACAGGCAAGAATTTATTTAATAGTATATTAAAAGCATTTAATGATTATGATATTCCTCTTAATAACCTAATTGGTTTTGGGTCAGACGGATGTAATGTTATGATGGGTGCTCATAATTCGGTCGCCAGTCGCATGATACAAAACTTCCCGGGTATAACAATTTGGACATGCATTTGTCATTCTTTGCATTTATGTGCTAGTGAAGCGTGTAAAAGTCTTCTTCAACGACGTGAAGAACTAGCTCATAGCATTTACTCTTTCTTCTCAATGAGCTCAAAAAGAAATGCTCAATTTGTTCAGTTCCAAGAATTTTGCTAAACACCCACCCATAAAATATTGCATCCATCCCAAACGAGATGGTTATCCTTACAGGCGGTTGTATCTAGATTGTTGGAACAATGGGATGCTTTAAATTTGTATTTTAAGGATAGAATTTTAAGTGAAAGACTTTTGATAGTTGACAGTATTCATAAATCATTAAATGACCCACTTATAAAATTAATTTTTCTTTTCATGGACTATATCTTACCAAAATTCACCTCTTTAAATTCTTTTTTTCAGAGTTCTAGTGTTGTTATTACACAACTTCATGATAAAATGGTTTTAACATATAAAGAAATATTATTATTATATATGAATCCTAGTTACATAAAACAACACCTATTAACGATATTAATCCAGATAAATCTGACAAGTTTTTACCAAAATTACAAATTTACTTAGGAATCAAAATTATGCAAGAAATACAAAAAAGTTCTGTATTTAATAATAAGGCATTAGTAGATGAGTTTTATTCAAGGGTTCAAAATTTTTAAAAATAGCATGTCTTCAAATAAAAAAAAAATACAACTTTGGTGACCCTGTATTGCCAGCAATAAAATAATAGATCCTAAAACTGCAATATCTATTAAAACTAGGGATGAATATAGCTCTTTATTTAATTTAATAAATTTATTACCTAGGATATCATTAGGAAATAATGAATTGATACAACTTATTGATGATGAATGGAGAAATTTGCCACATTTTGACATTCCTCAGGATATCAAAAGTCATTTGGACGAGCCAGATGTTTTTTGGTACAAACTATCTGAACTTGTGTTAATGAATAATGAATTTCCATTTAAAAATTTGTCAAATTTTGCTCTCGGTGTATTATGCCTCCCTCATTCTAACGCTGATTGCGAGCGCATATTTAGTAAAGTAAATCTAATAAAAGTAAAAACAAGAAACAGATTAGTCACTGATACTATTCAAGGTTGTTTGTTTGCTTCTCAGGAAATGAAAATTAAGAGTAGTAATTGTATTGATTTTAATCCTTCAAAAAAAATGATAGACATGATGGTATCTAAAAACTTATATGAAAAAGAAATTAACAGAGAAGATGAATTTCATTTTGAGTCTGATTAGTTTTATTTATTTATTATTATATAACTTAAAATGTTGTATTATTTTGTTTTTTATAATAAGTGTTTACTTTATATTGTTTTTATTTATATCTTTAATTTGAAATAATTTTTAGTTTTGTTTATTTTTTTTTGTAATGGTTATTTTAATTATGAAAAATAAAATATTTTTAACATACTTTATTTTTTCAGATATAAATAATAACCAACTGGTTTGGTATCAACTACATTAATACATCTCTGGAAGATGGTTTGATAAATTGTATCATTATTGAAGATTGTGCAGTTGAAAGGCCTTCAAATTTTACATCAGGTCTAAGTATTCAATAAAATATTTTATCATATATATTATTTTTGTATTGAAAAAATGCATTACATACATAAGTGTTAATCTTTAATATTGATTTCAGGAATATAACAAATCCAACTGGTTTGGAGATGTTCATATAGACTATAGTATATAGTTCATATAGTCATGTTATTATTAATAATAATATGTATAATAACAGAATATAGTATGATATTCAGAAAAATATTATTGAATAACTACTAGTTTTGTAATATTATTTGTTTGTTTTTTTTTTTATGGAAGTATTGACTTTTGAGACTATAATATAGCTGACCATAAACAGTTTGGAGATATAGAAGATTTTTAAAAATGTGAAATTTTAATTTTGATCTATCAAATAAATATTAATTTATAATATATGATGTTATTAATTTTTATAGTCATATCGTTGACTACTTATTCTTTACCTACCATAGTTTTATCCGTTTGATTAATTAATGAATCGTTTAAAATAACGAAGATTTATGATCCAATAATTGTATTACAGATAGTGGCAACAAAAAAAATATCAGAGGGGGCATAATAAAATGAAACACCATAAAGTACATAAAATAAATAGAATGTTTATTCTTTGTAAATTATAAAATTCATTATTGTGCAGGAGTGGGATGCTCCGTCTTGCACTATTGTCACCTCTGACCGCTCAGTTATAAATTATAATCATAAAACCAAAAAAAAAAAACTATTTAAGCACCAGCTACTTAAGTTCAAAAACAAGATCTTTAAGTCCTTTGTTACTATTTTACTAACATTTTTCTTAAGTGGGTGGCTGGGTTAACCCCCCCCCCCATATTTTCATTTGATTTTTAATGTACGAACATTTATGTTTTTAAATCTGGCAACACTGCAGTAATTAATAAGGCCAAGGCGCTGTAGCTGTAGTGTTGTATTGCGACTGCGGTGAATTGGTGTTGTTTGTCACTACGAAATTTTTGTTACAGAAAAATTTTCGTCAAATCCTAACAATATTTTTTGAGACAAAAGTACCTAATAAGAATATTTAAAATCACAAAAACACAATTATGCTGTAGGTAATAATCAAATAAACAATAATAAAAATATAATATTAATCATAGTGGAAAACGATAATTCAAATATAATACTAAAAACAATAATACCTACAATTACAATAATCATAGTCAAAAATAATAATACAAATTTTCGTCAAATCCTTACACTAATTTTTTAGACAAAAATACCTAATACGAATATTTAAAATCATAATAACACAATTATACTGTAGCTAATAATCAAAATATAATATTAATAATAGTAAAAAATAATCATAGTCAAAAACAATAATACAATATTACAATAATCATAGGGGAAAACGATAATTCAAATATAATACTAAAAACAATAATACAATTACAATAATCATAGTCAAAAATAATAATACATAATTTACAAATGAATTTACTCGTCTGAAAGAGGTCTGACGTCGTTATCTGAGTCCAAGTCTGATTCTGAGTCCGAGTTCGATTCTGAGTCCGAGTCATCGGGGACCAGATTCAAAACACACGGTTCTTGTTCAGCCGTAAACTCATCAACAATGAAGTCCATGTTCCACAATTTGTCTTCGTCGTCAACTACATGTTTAATAAAATTTTTCCACATCTCAGAATCTACCCTTTGAACGCCTTCAATTAATAATCGTTTGACATCTTGCAGCTTGAAAGTGGTATTATTCTTTCTCACATAATTTTTTACACTGGACCATGCGAGCTCAATCGGATTGAGCTCGCAATGATATGGTGGTAAACGAAGTACATCTTTATTATGTGTCTTGACCATTTCATCTATCACGTATTTGTTGTGCATTGGCTTCAGTCTATTGACAATCGGAATTAGTTCTCGAATAACCATAGACTTATCAACAACCTCTCCTTTGCTCTCTAGCCACGCAATAATATCGGCTTTCCTCGTATTCAAATTTGGGCACTTTTCTTGTTTTACGTTTTTAGTGATAAGGGGCGTTATCCATAACAATAACAGCGTTATCTTTGAGTCTAGGCAAAACACTTTCCAACCATTCACGGAAACATTCACCATTCATTTCATCGTGATAGTCTTGAGTGTTTTTTTTAGACTCAAAGCATAACAAACTGTCAGGGACGAATCCATCTTCAGATCCTATATGGCAAACAATAAGACGCTTCCCTTTTCCACTTGGTTTTACTGCACCGGTTGTAAGGCCCTTTGAAGTTGCATCACTTGCTGATTTTATCGATTTATCGCACCAAACCTTGTGTGGAACGTCACCAGCATTGACCCAAGTTTCGTCCAGATAATATATTGGTCGACCCTCTTCTCGGTATCGCCGTATCGCCCTTAAATATCGCCTCCACCAATCAACAATTTCAGTCTTCTCTATTAAAGCGCTATTACGACCTTGCTTCACGTACTCAAAGTCCATAGATTTTAATAATCTATACAGTGAGGTACGAGAGAAATTGGGTAAGTCCTTATCTTCGTTGATTACTTGAAGAATTTTGTCTAATGTTGGGAACTCGCGATCAGACCAAAATTTATGTATCTTCCGTCTTATTGCATATTTATCAAAATCATCTACCTTATCCTTCACATTTTTAAACTTTTTGGTTCTATTCGGTGATGAAATTGTTTTAGACCGTTTGTACTCCAAGATCGTTTGATAAATAGTTCCAATTCCAATTCCTAGTTGTTCTGATAATATTTTTTTTAGATGAACCATTTTAGCATCTGGATTTTGAGTTATGTGGTGTTTGTATGCGTTTATAATAACTGTTCTGGTGCCAGATGACACAAACTGAAATAATAAAAAGTCGGTAAAAGGGTGACAGTCTTCTGTACAGTAAATTAGAAATGGGTCACTGTAATCGATGTTGTTAAATTTGAATTTAATGCTATATCATCGTTTACGAAAAGCGATTTATATATTGTTATTATTAATACGTTAGGCAAATATGTTAAATTAATCTTAGTCCGTGACTATAATATTGTACACAGGTGATAGAGATAATGTATTAGTCGTGGTATTAGTTAAAACTTTTTTACATTATTAGTTCAAATGTTAATAAAACAAATGTTGCCTATGTATTCCTATAATTTTTTAATCACTATAAGAATAACTTATGAGGAACTTTGTATTAAAATTTCAAGTATTTTGACTCAGCCAAACAAATTTAATCGACAATTCAAAAAAAAAAAAATTATCAGAAAAATTGAAAATTTCAGTGGTTTATATAAAAAGTTCAAAAAAGTCGAAATATTTTGAAAATATAACTGTATATAGATAACACTAATATAAACATTTGGTGAAAATGTCAAGTATTTACAGTGATTACAGTGATTACTGTAGGGCTAGGATTTATATGCAATAAAAAATTGTAAAATATGCACTTTATTTATCAAAATATGCAAAAATATGCAAAAATAAATTGGTTCTATTTAAACGAGAATAAGCCAAATCGTGGACAAATCTGACAACCATTAAATTTGGACTTAAGGAAAAAAACATGCAAATGCATATAAATCCTAGCCCTAGTGATTAGTTACAACCAGGGCTTGCATTTGAAAAAAAAAATTTGTTTTACGTTATTTACAATCAAAACGTTATACAAATTTTGAGTTTATCGTTATTTAAAATTTAAAAGCATTTAGATACCTGTTTTAAAATTACACAGGCCGCAATATAAAAGTATATGAATATGACCTTTTTTTGGGAACATAATTTCCCTATTCTGAGTTTTAAGTAGGTATTGTATAACTTTATTTTCTTTTATTTATTTAATTAAATGTGATACAGATTAAATTACAATACATAGTTTGTAAAGAATTCTTGGATTGAATAAATAATTGAATACTACTAAGTATTATCAAATAATTGGAAATTAATTATTTCGTTTAATTGAATACAATATATACTGTTTTGCGTCATGTTTTATTTAATGATATATTTATATATCATATATTTTTTTAAACGTTACGTTTTGTTTTGTGTTATTTATTTATTTATGTTTATCGTTTTCCATTATAATTACGTTTACAAATCTTAAAATCTATTGAATCGTAATAAAAAATTCAAACTCAGAAGTTCTTAAAAAAATAGTATTATAATTATTTGGTATTAAATATAGGTGTTACCATTCAAAAATCCAATGTTGATTTTTACGGAATTTGTTTAACTCGTAAAATTACAGTTATTTTGTAGTTAAAATTTCATAACCTCGTTATATTAATATCTATGATAAATGAAAAGAAATCTAGACTAATCAAATGAAAAATAAATGAATAAAGAATAATTTTTTATTCGACTAATGACCAACTCTGCATGCAATACGACATCATCTAAATAATATTATCAAATAATAATTGAATAGTGAATATTTACCTTTCCTTGAGGATTCCGGTTTTTTGGAGATTCCATGTTTTCCATAGTTTAAAAAAATAAAAAATGTAAAAAATACAAAATACTGTGCACAGCCGTAGAGGTAGAAAAATAGGTCGTACTCCGTAGAAGTCAAACAACAGACAAAGCGTAATGTACATGTGCTCTGCATCTGGCACCTACACGGCTACACGTAAACACTAAAAAAACCATGGAATAAATAAATAAGGGTGACTTTTTTACTTGGTTTTTAACGTATAGTCCCGCGTTACGCACGACGCACGCACCCGCAGAATCGCGCAGAGCAGCACCCGTGATCGCACGCACTCCACCACGCGGCGCTCGACCACCCGCTTACGGGTAATTGGTGGGAGATGCGCAGCGAAAGACGAAAACCGGTCGGCCAAAATGATCGTTCTCTTTTGGAACAGAGTGTATATAAAAATCGTAGACCGTTGTTGCGCACTCTAAGGCCCGCACTTCACTCATTGCCGTCGATTTCCATGTTTAAACATAGAATTCGTTTTACTCACAGATAACAGTTAAAATATGTATCGGTAGACGGTGGTTTTACCTGACTTTTTTTTTTAATATTAGACGGAGGACAAAGCATATTATAATGGATATACGGAATTGAGCGATGCGGTAACGGCAAATTACGTACCTATCTAATGCATTATTAATATTTGATAATATCAAAAGTTAATTATAGGTAAAGGAACGTCGGTTATTATTATTATTTTTAGTGTTTGAATTATATAATGGCGTAATAAATACGCCAATACGTATTAATATAATATTGTGTTACGCATGGTATTACATAATAATATGTACGCTGTATAGAATAATGTTAGAGTATTATAAAATTGAGTACAATAAATTTGTATAAAAACGAAAAAAATAAATAAATTAAAAAATATTGTTGTGTTAAATCGGCAAGTCTTGTTCGTCATAGTATTTATTTTCAAAATGGTAATTAATAATAAATTATATTATAATAAATTTCGTGGTTTTGTTATTGGTATATATATATAAGCGATCAGAGCAGGAAAATATGTGTATAATTGAATTTTCTTGTGGAATTACTTTTTACAGACTTTATACAAATTGCTAAGTTGGTGGTACAAATCGGTACAAATTATAGTACAATTAATAGTAAAAAAAATTGTTACAATTTGTTGTGCTAAATCAATAGGTTAGGTTAGGTTCGTTATAATATTTATCTTTTAAATGATAATAATAATTTGTGTACGTAAAAAAATATTTTTTATTTTATACCATATAAAATGTGTATAATAATACATTATATTAGATATTTTTTTATAACTGCACAAACTTATTCTCACTTCTGGATTGTACTAGGAAATTAAATTACGTACAAAATACAAATATTGTTTATGATACAGTACCCTGCATTTCAGTACATAGCTTGACAGACAAAAGCCACAAATTCGCCTGTATAAGTAAACAAAAATTGTTAAAAGTCCATTTTTCAGCAACTGGGGTGCCGGTGTAACGTTTGGCGCTTCGGCGGAAAATCGATTTTTCCTGGAGAAATACTTTGGTACAAATTCTGAAACTTATGGAACAAATCGGTACAAATTATAATACAAATAATGGTAAAAAAAAATGTTTTAAAGCCCATTTTTTAGCAACGGGGGTGCTGGACGCTGGTGTAACGTTACCCTGGCGCCCCAGCGGGAAATTGATTTTTCCGGGGGAAATACTTTGATACATATTCTGAAACTTACGGTACAAATAGGTACAAATTTTAGTACAATGAATGGTCTTAAAAAAAAATAAGAATTTAGTCAATGGGGTGCCAGGGTAACCCAGCTATATAATACTCCATAATTTATAATATAATTTCTCTATTATGAATACATTTGGTTATAATAATAATGAAATAGTTATGTAGTTATTGGTATTATTGGTAATTAATAATTTTAGGTACGTATCCAATAAATATAATTATAAAAATTATATAAAATATACCTAACGAGTACAAAAGATGTTAAATAAATTGCATTAAAATCATAAAAATAACTGATTAAAAACAGTCTAAATTTTAATAAATAAGAAAATTCTGAATACAGAACACACAATTAAATAGGTACACAAAATACGACGACAGTATGTATAGTAAAATGTAAGCCTTAAATTTAAATATAATATTATATATTATATTATTTAATATTTGTACATGGTGTAGTTATTACTATAATTATAGTACAGTAAGGACTAAGTACTTTTAATTATAACTGTTGGCTCGCGTTCGGCTTTCTCCACAAAGAGTAAGATGCCTTAACGGTGTTATGGGCTATGAAATATCTTTAAGATATCTACGAGATATCAAGGCTAAGTTAGTATGACCATGCCTCTTGTCGAGGGTAATGCAGATGCTACTATGACCATGACACGTGTCGGGATAGTAAGCGCACCAATAATTATAGTGCAATAATGATGCATTTGAGATGTTATTGCACATTCTCAAATTCGTGTCCGAATTTGCAACAACAACTACAAGGACACCTGGTTTCCCCCAGAAGGCGGCAACTCGACGTAAACAAGAGACGCACCACAATATATAAGGGACCCCGAAGACCAGCAACGGCAGATGTACCAAAACTATCAACAACTGAGCACTTTCACGACACTCAGCCACTTATTTTGTTTGTTACATGTATTTTATTTATATGCAATAAAGACATATTTCGTTATTAAGTTTAACTTTCATTCAAATTAACCATTTGGATTCAAATCTGATACTGGCACGCAACAACGGCCTGGAGATAGGTAAAACAATATAGGTACTACCTATCTCAGCGCAACAATAAAATAATAAGTAGTAGTAGTGGACTATATAATTAAAAATAATAACAATATAATAATAATAAAAATCACAGCCAGTTATGGGATATATAATAATACAGTGAATATAAAAAATGATAATAATATAAGTTTCAATAAATATTATATGATATTACAATCTGCCTGTATGGCTACAAAAAAGTATATTTATTAAATAATGTAAGACCCGTCGGTCATACACACAAATAGTAGGTCGACCAATACTCACATAACAGTTGAGACACACGCCTCGTTTTACACCCACGCTACCGCACCAGGGCCTGTAGTTAAGTCAAACTAAATTACAATAAAAGAAACAAAATTGACGCGAATGAGTGCGAATGTGTACCGACAACTTTTGACGAAGACTTCACAACAAAGAACACTGAATGCAGCCGGGACAGGATCTTTAGCGTACACTACTGTCTCCACGAGTAACGAGGTACACCAAAACACGTTGAATCACTAAACAAATCGCTGGTACTTTTGACCACCCCAAACTGGGGACAACAAATTAATGGTGGCAATAAAATTGCAGAGAACGATAATTACCAGACGATGAATCACAAAATTCACAACAACATGGTTTGGGACGACTGCAAACAGAACATGAAAACTAGTGTTGTTGAACACGAAAAAAGACAAGCTGTGTGGACAGCGGAAAAAAGTGAAGTGATTGACTTTACATGCAACGGACGAGAGAAAACGAAAAAGCTCAAAAGAACGATCTTTCAGTGTCACCACACTAAACAATAAACAATGGAAAAACTAGAAACTTTGTGACACTGAAAGCATGACTAAATGAAAAACTTAAAGTTTAGAACATAACCGAATAAATAAGAAAACATTGATAATGATTCCACAGCTGGCCGGTTGCCACGGACTAAGATAGAATGGACTGGTAACGGTAGGGACGGCGAGGTGGTGGGGTCTGATCCCCAAATGTTTCTGCCCCGCTACACTGCACATCTATCACAAGTACACTATGTTCAACGCTATCTAGTGATAATAATATACGATAGAAAAGTAAATAGTGGTTCCCGCCAATGCATTAGTTCATAGAAATAAAATTGTTATTTCTCCATAGATGACGCTGAATGTAGTGTACTCTGGTACCTTGTCTAGAGAAACATACGAGCGTCTAGAGACAGCACAAGAGCAAATATCTTATCAAGGTTGTCCGGAAATTGATAACAGCTCGGACCGAAAAATTGTTCCATCAAATCTATTACCAACATACAAACATTGAAACTTAAAAAAATATATGAAAATTATTTAAATATCTATATTTATATAGATAAATATTTATGTTTATATATCTATATATATATAGGATATCGCGGTTTATCGAATAGCAAGTAGCAACTACTAACCCATGGGGATTAGAAAAAGGTATTTTATATTTTTATTTATAATATAATATATTCATAATACTAGTAGTATAAAAAAATAATTAATTATAACGAGTTTAATAATACAATATAAATAATTTATAATAAAGCATGTTATGAGACGTAATATAAATCAATGAATAACAGTCAGTCTTATTAGTTATTAAGTATTCGAATATCTCAAAAACATTTATAAATAACTATTAAATAGAATTGAGAATTGATTATACTATTTTATGAATTAAAATAAATAAATATTAATTATACTTTTTTAAAGTATTTGTTAGGGTGGTCCTTATTTTTTAAATTTAAAAATGTTGATGCAGGACCCTCCCATTTTTTTAAGTGTTATGAGAAAATAATTTTTGGTGAATTTGGTTAGTGTGACTTATCTCCTTCCCGTGCCGCAAGAGGGATGAAAAATGATCAAAGAGGGTAGTTTTATGGTTTTTCCGATTTAACTCAAAAACTATTGATCCTTTCGTAAAAATGTACAGAATATTTATTATACCTTTAATCCTTTAATTACTGTCTATAAAAAAGTATACATTAAAATTTCTTATAAATCTATTATTTTCACAAGAAAATATCAAAATATAATTTATTTTATTTATTTGATAAATTTGATTTTATCACGGTTATTTTATTATATTTTTTAATCATTCAAGTATACAGTTAAATGTCTTTCATTAATATATAAAATATACATTTAAGTCATGGAAATTGAACCATCATGGATTTTTTCGAGCATTCTGGATACATTTTTCTGTATTTTTGTATAACCTAAAAAAAAAATTTTGTTTTTAATTTTTTTTATATTTCAAAAAAGTTTCGTTTACAATACTAACTTGTAGTAAACATTGTTTTTCGTTTTCATTTTTGGTGAATTTTTCGTTAAACTCTTCCATGAGTTTCACACCCCTTTCAGCAGTATCGTTCACTATGTGCAACGCATCAACCACTTTCTTTCTAAATTGATAATAGATATTGTTCTTCCATTCAGTTGGATCAGTTTCCAAAAACGATGTGTTTATTCCAAGTCTTTTAAATAATTTTGTTGACTGGTAATTTAATAAATATTCCGGGAATTTTTTTGTTAAAATGTCCCTAACATTTTCTATTTTTAAAACCAATTTATATTGAACATTTTCTTCTTCCACTAGTTCTTCACATAGTTGATTCATGTTTTCATACCCTCTGAGTTTTACTGCAAGCATTCTTCTGTTTTCAGTGGAGTAGTATGAATTGGACAATTCTGAAACATGAGCCCTTGAGCCATGACCCCCTACCACCACCCGCTCTCACACGTACATGACGTATTTTTACCCCCTACCACCACCCGCTCCCACTACGTGTGTGACGTATTTTTACTCCGCCGCCGTGGTTATCAATTACGCTTATCATTTTATTGTACACGCACCATATTACCGTACACACACACACACACACACACAAAAGGTTTCACTGAACAACCATTGTGTATAAATCTTTTGGTGGGTTATATTTTTAATATCACATGAATTTTAAAACTCATGTTATAAAACATCGTATTATAAAACGCATCACAAATTATTTTTTACCAACACAGTATACTATTAGATTTATTCAGATACGTTTATGTATGACATTACGTTTACATACAATACTTTTTATATAAAAAAATTAAGTATTTTGTGTTACAATAGTTCATAAGAATTCAAGACGATACATTTTTCACTTTATTTCTATCAGATAGTTTAAATAATATAGATGAAAATAATAGTAGCAGTATTTTACGGGAATTAGATTTAAGTCTAGAAATTTAGATTTTAATAATAAAGAATATATTAATTATTATCGCATATTTAGAATGTTGTAGGAATGCCAAATATTTCCTATCAAAAATATAATCAAACAAATTTTATAATTCTTTATAATCTCAAAGCGGTATATGTCGATAATAACAACTATTTTTATAAAAGTTGGCTCGAAATAATATTAATAATCATAATTTTTGTCAAATGCTGCGTAAACAACACATTTATTGTCGACGACACGTATTGGGAGCGTTATATGTAACATGCTTATTGTTAACGGAATGACCTGTCCCAGCCGGTCATTCGTTCTATTGTGCTCTACACGCGCAGGTCAGTTTTCAGAATCGGTAATGAAACTCTGTCTTAATACATTGATACCCAAAATAATTAAAAATCTATAGCGATGTACACAATTATCATGGTAAATACCCAATTAATATTTTACCTAGCCCTGGCTTAATTTGTCTTCATCGCCGCAAATGCTAAGACACTTGCTCTGTTGTCGACCGATGTACAATCAGTCTGTTCTAGACATCTATAGCGTTTACTTTGCCTTTGCTCTCTCCGTGTTTTCACAGTCCTTACACAACAGTATTAACAATTTTTCTCAGTGTTAATTTTTCCAAGTGTTTAAACACTTTATTTTCATCCGTTTTATCTTAAACATTTTAAACATGTTTAAATGCGATCAGTGCCCCTCGGTTTTCACCGCAAAACATAATTTAACTGTGCACCAAAAGAAGCATACCGGTGTGCGTATTCCATGCACCGTATGTCCATCAACATTTTCTTTCAAGACCAGCCTCAACAAACATTTGAAGAACGCTCATGGTATGTAATAAAAGTTTAAACTGTATCTTATTTATTCAATATTAATTTGTAACTATTATTTTTTCTAAGGTATCATTAACGTTCCGGCTCACTTGAGACCATTGCCTGCTGTACCGATCATTGATCAGCAAACACGACCAAGCGTGATACAGTTCGCGCCTCCTAGCACCCCGCAGATTCAAATAACGCCTCAAATTGTTGTACCGGATGTCCCGGCTGGCGGATCACACATGTTATCCGAAGACGAAATGTGTATGGCTGCCATGGACGAATTTGAGGATACAGGTTAGTTTTATTTATTAGCCTCAAATTAAAAAGACTCGAAAAAATAATAAATTTTAAAAGACTCGAAAAAATCGTAAATTTTATTTTAAACTTATCAAACAGTCTGTGAAACGATAAATGGTATAATAGTTGGAGTATTCCGGCATTATATCGATCAATTCACTCATCCTATGGGGTATTCCGATATTACACCGGAAGTCGGACTGTTTGATAGATATTTTATTATAAAGATTTTTTTAACGATGGAAAACATTTTTTCGAGTATGATAGGAAAAATAGTTTAGGTTTATTTTAGTAGATATTAATTTTTTTTTCAAGCATGATAGGAAAAATAGTTTAGGTTTATTTTAGTAGATATTAATTTTTTTTTCAAGCATGATAGGAAAAATAGTTTAGGTTTATTTTAGTAGATATTAATTTTTTTTTCAAGCATGATAGGAAAAATAGTTTAGGTTTATTTTAGTATAGATATTAATTAGGGCTTTTTTTTTTCTGTTAAAGAATCTTACACTTCTGCTGTAAATGGTAAACGCGTTTCTGTTGCCAACACCACCTCAGCTACTAGGGCAAAAAAGACTAGGGTGGATATGGTACAGTCAGCCGGATTTAATGAAATTTCGTCGTCTGCAAATAGGAAAATAGTTTGGTATTACGCTAAAAATATCACCAATACAAAAATTTATTCAGACTTTCTCCGTCCACTTATGCCTGAGCTAGTAAATTTATTGAAAACGCACGTTCAAAAACATGCGATTAAATTTAATTTGAAACTTGAGGCGACCTATAACCGTCCGAACGTACCAAACTCGTCGGAGAACAGGGCATTGAAGACTTCAGCGGTAGAAATTTTTCCTGACAGCGACATTAGAACAATTGTAGAGATAGCGTATATGAAGTTGATGAAGGAGAAGGATGAATATATGGGGAGAGGTAGCGGTTTTACTTTAGAATCCATAGACGGGTTATTATTGTCGGTGTACAAATATACTCCGATGGGCGGATCATCGTATATAGAGTTACCGGCGTATATCGACAGGAAGCGGGCGACTGTAAACCCACAGAACGTAGACCGGTATTGTTTCAAGTGGGCGATTCTCGCGAGGCATGTGACGAAGCCACCGGTATATCGTGTCGGAGAAAATTACAGGCAACATGAAGATAAATATAATTTTGATTGCATCACCTTCCCTACACCTCTCTCAGATATACCGAAATTTGAAAAAAATAATATTAACGTGTCAATAAACGTGTACAGCCTCGATAAAAAATTCCAAATACCGAAATTGCCGAGGTATGAGGTCTACCCGCTACGTGTTGTTGACGAAGAAAAATCCAATCACTTCGACCTGTTACTGATAACGGACGGTGACAACTCGCATTATCCATACATTTCAAATTTTTCCCGGCTCATACGTAAACAAAAAACCGGACATGATGGGCGTGTCGTGTTTTGTAAAAGGTGTTTTACAAGTTTCGACAACCGAAATTTAAAATATAAGATGAGCGGACAAGAGGCTCTAAACCAGCACAAATTGATTTGCGGGGCGCACAAGCCGATTCTACCGGAGATGCCGAAGGAGGGTGATAGCATTGAGTTTAAGGCGTGGAAAAAGACACAGCGACACCCTTTTGTTATTTATGCGGATTTCGAAGCATTGTTGGTGAAGACGGAGGAAAAGAAAGGCGGGAGTGTACTACAATTATACAGAGACACGAAGCGATGAGTTACGGGTTTTTAGTGAAGGCGAGCGACAACGTACCGGAGGAGTTATTGGAAGAGTACGAGATACCGGCGGGACCGGTAATCTACAGAGGCAGCGAAGACAGAACGGACGTGGCTAGACATTTTGTGGAGATGATAGTTGAGGTGGCCCAGAAAATTGAGAAACTGATGAAGACAAATATTCCTATAAAAATGACTGAGGGCGAAGAAAAAACACATCAAGAGTGTAATACGAGTACGTGTAATTTATGTAAATGTTGTTTAGCCGGGGGCGATAAGGTTAGGGATCACTATCATTTGACGGGGAAATTTAGGCAGACTTTGTGCTCTAGGTGTAACTTAGAGTTACAACAACCTAAATTTGTCCCCGTCTTTTTCCATAATCTATCAAACTATGACGCACATCTTATTGTAACGGAACTTGGATATGATACTCAGACTATCAACGTTATTCCGAACAGCGAAGAGAAATATATATCTTTCTCGAAATATAAAAGTAGTACCTTCACTGTTCGGTTTATCGACACGTTCCGGTTTATGGCGTCGAGTCTGTCGTCCCTGGCTGAAAATTTGGTTACACCCGAACATGACAACTTCCGTGAGACAGCCAAACATTTTGTCACCGGAGATATGCCGCTCGTGACTCGTAAGGGGGTGTACCCGTACGAGTACACGGATAGTTGGGAGCGGCTGAAGGATATGAGTTTACCGAGGAAGCAAGATTTTTATAGTACGTTGACAGAGACCGGGATCAAGGATAATGAGTTTGAGCACACGAAGGAGGTCTGGGACCACTTCGACTGTAAGACGCTTGGTGACTACAGTGACTTGTATTTGAAGATCGATGTGCTGTTGTTGGCGGACGTCTTTGAAAACTTCCGCGACGTATGCATGAGGGCGTATAACCTGGACGCCGCTCATTATTTCACCGCCCCAGGCTTGAGTTTTGACGCGATGCTTAAGTTTACCGGTCAAAAGCTACAGTTATTGCACGATTACGACATTTTGCTGATGTTCGAAAATGGTTAGTATATATATATATTATTTTTAAAAATGTACATATAATAATCTTATTTATTTTTAAGGTATACGTGGTGGACTAGCGCAAGCGAGCAAACGGTATGCGGTATGCGAAGGCGAATAATGTCAAGACCCCGGGATACAACGAGACGAAGGATAAATCATGGATAATTTATAAGGACTGTAAGTATATATTTTTAATTTATTTTCTCACATACTTATTAATTTATTTTTATTTTATAGGTAACAACTTGTATGGATGGGCTATGTCACAGTACATGCCGTACGGTGGGTTCAACTGGGTTGAACCTACATTAAACGGATTAGATGATTTGGATGACACCTCCCCCATAGGACGTGTGTATGAGGTGGACGTGACGTACCCACAACACCTACACAACGAGCATAACGACCTGCCTTTCTTACCCCAAAATAGTATGCCAAGTGGTTCGAAGGTACGGAAGTTGATGGCAACGTTCGAAAAGAAGGATAATTATATTATACACTATCGAAACCTGCAGCAGGCGATTGAAAATGGACTTATAGTTGAAAAGGTAAATATTTATATTTTATATGATTTTTAAACAGATTTTTTAAAAAAATTTCTTATTTTTACAGGTACATAGAGTAATACAATTCAACCAGTCTGACTGGCTGGCTAAATATATTGAGTTGAACACCGAGATGAGGAAGAAGGCAAAGAATGATTTTGAGAAAGACTTTTTTAAATTAATGAATAACGCTGTATTTGGTATGTCACTTTATTTATTAAATTTATTCTATTTTTACTAACATTTTTATTTTTACAGGTAAAACAATGCAATCGAAGAGGAAGGAGATGAAGATGGAGTTGGTGTCATGTGAAAAGAGGTTGCAAAAACTTATAAACAAGTGTACGTTCAAACACTGTACAAATTACAATGAGAACCTTAATGCTGTCACCCTGGAGAATAAGATTATTAGATTTGACAAACCTATTTATATTGGTAAATATACTTTTTTTAAATTACATTTTTATCATTTATTAACACATTTATTATTTACAGGATTCACTGTGCTGGACATATCCAAGGCGATGATGTACGAGTACCATTATAATGTAATGAAGAAATTATATAGAGATAAAATAAAATTAATGTACACTGATACAGGTAAATATATTAAAACTATACTCATGTATATAATATATTAATTAAATATCATTATTTTTCCAGATTCACTAGTATATCATATTGATACTGAAAATTTTTATGTGGACTTGGTGGTTAATCGTAACTTGTTGGACCGGATGGACACCGCCAACCTGTCCAATGACCATCCGTGCTATGTGGCAGAAAGAAAGAAGTCTCTGGGGTACTTTTCTGATGAGGTGGATGGGAATATAATCACTGAGTTCTGTGCGTTGAGGGCAAAGTCCTACGCTTTTAATGTGTATGCTTGAGCAGAGGACAGAGTTGGTGGTGAAAAGATCAAGGCGAAGGGTATCAGAGCTCATGTTGTTAAGAACCACATGACGATGGAAGACCATAGGAAGTGTTTGTTTGGTGAAGCTGGAGTGGAGGTATACAAGGAGAATGTATCAATACGGTCATTCAACCACCAGCTAGTAACGATAAAGACCAGGAAGCTGACCTATAACAACTATGATGATAAGAGGGTGGTGTTAGAAGATAAAATAAATACACTGGCCCATAGTCATTATAGCATAGAGTAAGTTATTACAAAATAAATATTTAAATTATTTTACTAATATTTTCTCTTAATTTTACAGGAGAGATGAACCCGAGGACGATTAGATGAAGGTTCCAACCTTCTACATTACTTTTCTTGATTTTATATATTGTATATTTTTTTCTGTTAATTAGTTTTACTGTTAATATTATACGTTATATAGTCTGTTATATTTGATATAGATTATTGTATATAACCTTTGTATTTAGATGTCACGGCTGGATACACCGACGATTGTAAAATAACTCAAATTGAAATTATTGTAAATACTGTTTAACAGAATGTTTTTAAGTTAGATTAGTGTATAAACTTACAGTATTTCCCCCCTTTATAATGTATAATTGATAGATAATTAAGTTTTTTCATATTTATAATGTATAATTGTTAGATATTTAAGTTAGTTTACAATGTTTTCTTATAATATATTTTTTCCTGTTAATAATCATGTTTTTTCTGTTTCATGTTGATGGAAGCCCATACATATTTAATTTAAAAACCTGTGTAAATGCTATCATATATAAATGTATGTTAGCATATAAATAAAAAAAAAACAATGTTAAAATATTTTCATGTTTATTCAATAAAATGTATACAATTTTTAAGAATTATTTATAAACCATTTCCTTACAGCAAATACTTTATAGAATGTACATTGTTTAGGATTTAAATCCTTATGAAAAATACAACAAGGTAAATTTTCTTCATCACAAATTTGTTCCAGTCGAGGACAGCCCAAGTCTTCAATGTTGATGATTGTGACGTGAGGTATAAACTCCATGATAAGTTGTTTTTTCTGTTCACCTTTGATGTAAATGTATGTAGACTTTAAAGAATTCAATATTCTACTTAGCTCTTCATATTCTATATCAACATAATCTACAGATATCTGATGATAATTACGTTCTAACCACTTGTTAGTTTTTCGACTCTTGTTGTCTTGTATAGATTTTGAATTTTTAAAAATCCAGTGTTGAGTCGCCCATGTTTCTGTGTCTACAATAGACATCTCTTTAATCATATATTTGTTATTCGCTCCAAGAATGCATTGAATGTCAATGATGCCTGTAGACATTATGACTTGTCTTTAAAATAAGTTTCAATAGTATTGAGTTGACTATGTATAGTAGGTAATGTTTTTTTCAAATCGTTTACAGCTTCTAGAATAGTTTGTAATGTAACTTCAGCTTTTATCATATGATCTGTTATATCTAAACACGTTAATTCCAACTTTTCTGTTTGTTCTTCTTGTAATTGAATAGATGTATGATTTTCTTCAATTAAATGTTCAATTTTATTTAATTTATCCGAATATGATTTAATCGAATGTTCAAGATTTGAATTAATTTTTTTTATTTCACCAGACTGAGAACTACCGAACACGTTCATGGTTATATTACTACTGACACTATACTTTAACATCGCGTGTATTTATCCAACTATTATGCGTGTTATCAAATCCGAGCCACTTGACAAGCATCTGATTTTGCTTTTTACGTATAATTTTTTCGATCAGATATTCGTTCGGGTGTTTGGTTTTATGTATTTCAGCCGAATAAAAATAACCGGAAATCGGTTTACCCGTATAATCTTGTAACTGATAAGTGACGGGCAATGTTCTATTTATTTTGATAATCTCAAATATTTCCGTAGACCAATTGGGTAAATAACCTTTTGTAAACACACCTTTTTGTGTACTGATACGGACGTTATCGCCAACTTTGAATTTAATTTTCTCATTATTAATCTCACGTTGTTTTATTGTAACTGACAAAGGATTTAAATCTGCTTGCGTCGGAGTCATTCCTATCGTTCTATGTTTTGAATTGTTATATTCGTTAAGCAGCTTTGGTAAAATTGAAATCCATTCGTGTGAACCACGCGCCGTAAATTCTCTAAACATTTTTTCTTTTAATGTACGATTAAATCGTTCGACAATGCACGCTTTCATGATGCTAAACGTAGAATATTTGTGAATATTATATTTGGTCATCAATGTGCCGAAAATGGTGTTGTAAAATTCTTTACCGTTATCTAGTTGTAAAAGTTTCGGTGAGCGGTCTAGTAATATTTTAGACATTGCGTTTGTGACTTCTTTTCCAGTTTTCGATTTTAATGGCACGGCCCAATACAAATTTAGTAAAACAGTCTATCACGCATAAAATA